>NC_058409.1:103417209-103661379 GCF_002201575.2 Neomonachus schauinslandi | reverse complement strand
TGTTGGAGAGGTTGTGGAGAAAGGGGAACCCTCTTACACTGTTGGTGGGAATGCAATTTGGTACAGCCACTTTGGAAAACAGTGTGGAGGTTCCTCAAAAATTTAAAAATAGAGCTACCCTATGACCCAGCAATTGCACTCCTGGGTATTTACCCCAAAGACACAGATGTAGTGAAAAGAAGGGCCAATGTTCATAGCAGCAATGTCCGCAATAGCCAAAATGTGGAAAGAGCTGAGATGCCCTTCAACAGATGAATCGATAAAGAAGATGTGGTCCATATATACAATGGAATATTACTCAGCCATCAGAAAAGATGAATACCCAACTTTTACATCAACATGGATGGGACTGGAGGAGATTATGCTAAGTGAAATAAGTGAAGCAGAGAAAGTCAATTATCATATGGTTTCACTTATTTGTGGAACATAAGGAATAGCATGGAGGACATTAGGAGAAGGAAGGTAAAAATTGGGGGAGGGAATTGGAGGGAGAGATGAACCATGAGAGACTATGGACTCTGAGAAACAAATAGGGTTTTAGAGGGGAGGGGGATTGGTTAGCCCGGTGATGGGTATTAAGGAGGGCACATACTGCATGGAGCACTGGGTGTTATATGAAAACAATGGATCGTGGATCACCACATCAAAAACCAATGATGTATTGTATGGTGACTAACATAACATAATAAAATGAAGAAAAAAAAAAAGACACAGAAAACACAAACCCTAGAGAAAAGATCATAAATTTGTCACCATTAAAATGTAAAACTTCGTTCTTGAAAAGACGCTAAGCACAGAGTGAAGAGACACAACCACAGACTCAAAAAAGAAATTGTATGTACATAGAACTGCTAAATAATTATTTTTCAGAATATAAAGTACTATTAAAATTCACACACACAAAATAACAACAATAAAAACAATTAAAATGGACAAAAGACATTTCACTGAAGGAGAATCCCAAATGGTTTACAAACAAATGAAAAGATGCTTAACTCCATTACTAATCTGGGAAGACGTACATAAGACAATAGCATCCCATTTCACACTCATTTCATACTAAAATATTATCAAATGCTAGCAAGAGAGTAGAATGACCGAACTCTATATACTACTAGTGGGAACTGTATACAGTACACTCCTATGCACAACTTATACCTAATAAAGCTGTAGTTACACATACCCTAGGAGCCAACAATCCCACTCTTCACATATGCGTCCTAAAGAAAATTACATGTGTGCATCAGGAACCACATGCAGAATATGCATAGATGCACTGTTTATGGAAACAAATACCTGGAAGCAACCCACATGTCCAACAGAGGGATGAACAAATCACAATAGAGAATGCCAAGGAGACTGAATAAATTACAGCTATGTGCTACAGCATGGAGGCATCTCAGGAATATAATGTTGAGGTGGGAAAGTCACTGGAAAGTCTACCTAAGTAGAAATGTTCTATGTCAAGTTCAAAAACATGCAATGGTAAACAGTGTATTGTATAAGGAGGCAAACCTGTAGTGATATTATAAAGGGAAGCAAGAAAACAGTCAACACAAAATTCATAATAGTAGTTACTCTTGAGAAAAGGAAATGGTGGGAAGAGGAAAAGGAGCTCAGGACATGACCAAGGTCATCAGTAATCAGCCAAATTTAGAATAGAAGCTGCCCCCTGTAGAAAGCATTTCCATCACTTGCCATGTATTATTGTCCAGAGACTGTTTTCCTCACAGCTTCCTTATGGGTCACTAATTTACAGCACCTGTCTCGTCTTCATGGGCTCCTGAGCTTATGACCTTTGCTTTAGAACAGTGGTTCTCAAAGTGTGGTTCCAGAACCAGCAGCTTCAACCTGCCACAAGTGCAAGTGTTTAGGCCCCACTCTAGATCTACTGTATCCAAACTCTGGGGTGGAGGCCAGCAGTCTGTGTTTTAACAAGCCCTCTAGGGGATTCTGATGCTCACCTTCGAGAACTCTTGTTGAGGACCTGGCCCAACCCCAGGGCCTCCGGACCTGGTCATTATTCCATTCTGAGTCTTTTTCAGTCCTGCCGTAAGAGGGCTACACTCTCTTCTAATGGAAGCAGTATTCCTTTCCAAGAGCCAGCAGGACCCTCAGCTGCCCCCCATCAGAAGGGAGCCTCCTCCCATTTTTTCCTTGCTCAAGGCCATTTTAGCCATTGTGCTGTGACTGGTTATCTAGGGTCGGAAGTTGACCTCACAGGAGCGTTCCTCCTGCTCTGTGCAGGCCCCACGGGGCTCTTGTAGGAGCTTTTTTCCACAATGGGAAGATGAACATTAACAGTAAGGAATATCTATCTTAACAAACTATTAAGTCTGCCTAACAGCAAAAGACGTTAAGATAGGCTGGGAAACAGTTACCTTTTTGTCTCTGCTTCAAGAAATTGTCATTTCTACCTTATTGTAGCTTTTCACAATAGCAGTTTCAGAGTAGCTCCCTTTCTCAGCAACTTAGTACTTCCAAGGCTGAGAGGGGGAAAAAGACAGCAGTCATTCTGAAGCTACTTCTCTGGCCCTGGAGCCCTCCTGCTGATCTCAGAGCCCACAGAAGTGAACAAGAGTAAGTGAATTCTAATGCCTGTCTGAAATGCCGGTGCTTCATCTGATAAAGTTCTCCTAGCTCCGTACATTTTTTTCTACGTCAGGCTCTTTTTTTACCCCAGCTATCTTTCTGTATGAATCATTCAGTGTGAGTGCTACATACCAAATACGGACACACTCACCCTATCCTGAATTTGATGTCACTGATGTCAGTTAGGGTGTGAGAAATATTGCGTGCTGGGAAGGCTGCATCCCTGAGCCAAACGCAGTACTTACACCCTCCCCTTATTGACAGATACTGGTTTTGGAAATACAGGCGCTAATTCCATGAAAAGGTGGCCTTTAACTGCAAAGAACAGTGTGAAGATAGACAGGAAAGAAGTCCAATTTTTCTGGAAGTGATGAGATGTAGTAGATAACATACTGGCTAAACCTGGGTTCAAAGCTTGCCTCTGCCCTTTTACTAGATGTACAACCCTGGGCAAGTCTCTCACCTTTGTGTCCTTGTGGGTACAATCAAGACTAAGAGTACTGAAGTCATAGGACTTTTGTGAGGATTAAATGAGATACTACATATAAAGCACCTGGCGCAGTGTCCGGCACCTACTGAGAAGAGAAGGGACATATTCCCAATGTACTTCAGGAAACAGACTCATGTGTGAAGTACACGGGCAAAAAGGAAGAATGAGAGACAAAATGTGTGAGGCACTCGAACAGTCCAGGTTAGAGATGAGTTAGTACACTGAGTAGGGAGAAGTTGTAAGTTAACTGGTCAAATAAGAGAGGGAAGAAGGGGAAAGAGAAGATGGCATGAGGACTGTCACCTGGGCAGGGTGGATGACACAGCAGCACCACTGAGAAGAAGGTGAACAAAGTTGGAGCTGAGCAGAAATCTTACCGGAAGGGAAACTTACACCATAAGGGGAGAGGTATCCACCTGAGTAAAAACCGAAGACGTTAGAAAATGCAGGATAAACTGTGTAAGCCAGCCAGACTTTGTGGGAGAAAAACAAAGAAAATAGCACAAAAGCACCCTCATGTTTCAAAAGTGAGAGGATCAAGAGCATGGGAGGAGCTGAACTGAGTTGGATGACGGTCCGAGGCAAGACTGCACTGCACAGATGTCACTCCCTATTGCTCCGGTGTCAGGACCCTCCCCCCGGGCGCCTGGGTGGCTCAGTTGGTTAAGCGACTGCCTTCGGCTCAGGTCATGATCCTGGAGTCCCCGGATCGAGTCCCGCATCGGGCTCCCTGCTCGGCAGGGAGTCTGCTTCTCCCTCTGACCCTCCTCCCTCTCATGCTCTCTGTCTCTCATTCTCTCTCTCGCAAATAAATAAATAAAATCTTTAAAAAAAAAAAAAAAAAAGACCCTCCCCCCTTGTACTGATGGTTTCATGAGAGAAACCATGTGCAAATGAAGTAAAGCATAATTAGAGGTAGAACCACCCCAGCTCAGCATCCCCTTGGTGAAGGTCTTGTGAGGAGCCAGTAGGGAAGGGGGATTTTTGCCATTACAAGGGGAGGGGTCAGAAAGGAAAGAATGAGTTCAGCAGAAGTTCAAGCCAGTCTTTCACCACGACTATAGACCTGTCGTTCCTCTTTGGGACTCTGGTTGAGTCACTGCAGGGGAAATGCAGACACCAGTGGAGAAGTGTGAAGAGCTGTCTCTTGGCACCTGTGGGGTGGGACTTGGGGTAGCTCAGTGGTGGTGTTCCTACTGGTCAGCTCTTCCTGACACTTACTGAAACCCAAGAGGGTTGGTAAGGAGTGGTGGAAGCAGAACAGGGAGCCAGCAGTTGGCAGAGAGGATGTTGTTCCTCGTTAACATGTTCTAAGTGTCTGGAAGTTGGGGACACACAAATAAAACACAGGAAACTCGTCTGAATCAGAGCCGTTTGAGAGCCATGCTGAGTCTGTGCTTCCTACGTTAGGACACCTCCTTTGTGAACAGAGAAGAGGATCTTCATCCACAGCTATTTGACAATAATATTAAAATCAAAGACTATTCAGGGCATGGTTAACATTTTCCCCATTAAATGCATTAGGCAAAGATCTTTCTAAGGAGTATTAGCCTGTTTTGCCATCATAATTAACATGGAGTGTAGCTGATTCACCTTCTCTCCTTTTTTAATTACATATAAGAAAATCCGCTCTTTGGGGGTACAGTTATGTGAGTTTTCACAAACACAGAGGGCCATGTAACCAGCACTGCAGTCAAGATACAGAATAGTTGTATCACCAGAACCTCTCCTTCTCACGCTGCCCCTTTGCCGTCAAATCCCTTACCCTCTCCATCCCCCAGCAACCAATGATCTGTTCCTCTCTTCTCTTGACAACCAGTTGAGTAAGGCCTGAGATTTCTTTATGATTTGCTGGTATACTAACAATAGTAACAGCAGTAATGGCAATAGTTAACACGTATAATGCATTTCCAATGTGGCAAGCACCATCTGAGGCACTTTATAGATGAGAAAACTGAGGCTTTGAGAACCTTTGGAAGGGACGAAGAGTCTTGCCGGGGTCAGATCATGGCAGTCCCAGGGCTTGAGTCAGGTCTGCCTAACTCCTAGGTCCCTTGTTTAAACTCTATCTGATTCTGCTTCTTTCGACAAAGTAGAAGGAATATCTACCAATTTTAGAAAGTGCAGTTGAGACTCGAGATCGCCTTACTCCAAAAATAAACAAAACTTATGTAAGAATTTGGCTAATTATACCAATAAAGCAATAATTGAGTAGATGTAAGATAAAATGAAGCCAGGATCCTAGAACACCTTTCCTGCAATCTTTTCAATATGCAGTGAAGATAAGGCCCAGATAGGTTACTTCCTCCCTGAAAAACTTGACCAGGTTTGTAAAGCAAAGCTGGAAAGATTTCCTGATCAAATACTGAAATGCCATTTTGTGTCAATGCTCTGAGCAGCAACTGCTTCTCAAATTTACCAAAAAAAAAAAATGAAATGGGGTTTTTAATCTTCATCTTGTGGGTATTTCAGGTTGGAGTCCCCGACCCGGTCTCTGGTGATGGAGGCCCCCAAAGGAGTTGAAATCAATGCAGAAGCCGGCAATATGGAAGCCACCTGCAGAACCGAGCTGAGGCTGGAGTCCAAAGATGGAGAGGTAGGGGTGAGATGGATGTAGGTCCAGAGAGACACAGCGCCAACAAGCCAACCTTCCCCACAACTTTCCCAGACTCCCTTAACACCAAAGTGGATCCTGCATTTCTAACAAGAGGAGCCAATCAGAAGGTTTTATGTCCGGAACAAATATGTCGAACAGCACAGTTATAAGCCTAACCCACAACATGTAGGAGCGATGACTCATTATTTGTAAAGTGCTGATGTAATAGCATATACTACAACGACAGAATTATGCACATGGCTATGAAAATGAATGCTGCTTCTGAATTCTGTCTCTCACCCAAAAGCAAGATTTACGTAGCCAGCCTAATTAAGCTGTATATCACGTGCATCTGGTTCAAGCTGAACATAATTTACTCATAGTCGCTTTTAAAGTTTACATTGTATGTTACTACTTTGAGAATGGGGAGTGGGAGCCAGCAGCTATGCCCAATCAGGACAAGGCAAAACTAAGATAGGGTAGAGTAGGCAACGAGAGGATGGAGGACTGCACATATTCCTTCTTCTACCTGACATAATCCCACTTTGGTGAACAGAATAGCTGCTTGCCCTTGTGTAGACACGGTAAGCCAAATCCCAAGAAAGTAGGATTAAACTGCAAACTTTTAAAAATGTCTTCATCACATTCAGAAGTGAACCTTCCAATTTAAGAGTTTTTAAATAGAGGAAAAGCTTTGTATTTTTTTAAAGCAAAACTCTATTCCACTTTTCATATCTGCTTAGAGGTTATCCATCTCCACCTGCTTGTGTGCAACAAATCCACCTTTTGATTGGTTTGGCATTTGCTACATTTGTTTTAAAAGAGCTATTCAGATAAAGCATTCTCTTATCAAAATGGTGTCTTCAAACAGCTACAAACTCCAAATCACACACATTTAGAAATAGTGACTACATTACCTATGCAGATTATAGCTCTCAGAATCCGGCCTCTGGAGGAATTGATTATAATCTTACCAGTCGTTTAAGACTGGAAAGTACTCCATATTCTTGAAGTCTTCCCATGCACACAGACCTAGCTGAGAGTCTGAAGGCCCGTAGTAAAGAAATGGTTAACCCAGCATTTCCAAATGCATTTCACTCTGGGACTCAGTTCATATTCTACCTGATATACCTTTGCACACTTTTGCTAATATAGACCAGCATGACATTGTCTTGGTAGAATATAAGCTTCTGTGAGGGTAGAGACTTTATCTGTCATGTTCATCTCTGAATTCTCAGTGCCTAGAATACTCAACACATAGTAGGTGCTCATTTAGGTTGAACATTCATCTCCTGTCTCTGAATGTCAAGAGAATAAATGGCAGCTTCTAACTACTCTTTCCTTCCTATTCGCTCTCCTTAGATTAAGTTAGATGCTGCGAAAATCCAACTACCTAGACTGCCTCACGGATCCTACACGCCTACAGGAACGAGGCAGAAGGTCTTCGAGATCTGCGTCTGCGCCAATGGGAGATTATTCCTGTCCCAGGCAGGAACTGGTTCCACTTGTCAGATAAACACAAGTGTCTGCCTTTGAGAGACCATCCATAGTGGACATTGTCGGCAGCATAAAGGCCGTTTTTGTCTTTAGATACTGGCTGCCAGCTATTTTTACTAGAACACAGAAAGCCTATCAAAGACCGTGTGCGCGTGTGTGTGTGTGCACGCGTGCATGTGTGTGTGTGTGTGTGTGTGTGTGTGTATGCGTGTGGGTGGATATAAATATATAAATAGATATAAATAAATATATATATCCTCTGTATAAAATGAGGTTTCAGTACAAAAGGAACCATGGGTGACCCTGTGATATCCACCATCATTTCCATGTCAACCCCACCACCTACATGATAAGATCAAAATACTGATTCAGGCCCAATACCCCAAACCCTTCAAAAATCACAGTGTATCGGACACTTACCGAATATTCACCAACATGTTTGAGGAGCCGCATATCTTCCCCTTTAGTGTCATTACAGGGCAGTGATGGTGGGAATCTCCAAGTCACGCTCAAGCACTGAGACCGTCATATTGAAATAGACATTTCGTTTCCATTTTTAGCTTTAGGAAGGCTGGCCCATTTCCCCCTCTTCAAGTGAGGGATGGGGCAGTGCCATAGAAGTCAGCTGTAGGAACACAAAATGGCTCTTCTGCCTTCATAGCCAAATGTACTGGGGCTTTTGGATGAATGTGGGGGATGAGGTTCAGCAAAGTTTGAACTGCTCACCCAACTCCTGCTATCTTCCTTCAAAAATCACCTATTATCCCACAGTCAAAATAGGAGTTATAAATCAGCACAAAATGGGGTAACAGCTGCTCCTCAGTCGGCTGGAAGCTACTCAGTGGCCTGACAGGCAAAGAATAAATGGGTGATGTGTCTCTGTTTAAAGGAAAAAATGGTTCAGAATCGGTCTCATCCTCACTTCTGACTTTATCCAGCAGACTCCAGCCCCAAATGATCAGGTCAGTCAAAATCCTGTCCATCAATCCTCAAGAGAGGAACCCTCACCTGAAGAGAAGCCATTTAGGGATAGAAACCTAATTAAGAGGAGCATAGAAAACCTAATTAATTTTTCTATGTATCTCGGGACTGGTAGGTAATTTAGAGACTTGCCTTTTATTTCTAAAGGCATGCACAAACTCTGGCTTCCATCTTCATACATATATATATATATATTTGTTGTTGGGATATTCCTATTCCTAAATCCACCATTATGTTTTCTCCCAAGAATAGTGACCCAAGAATCACAGATGTGAAATACATGCCCCTGGAAATGGTCACTGGAAATTAATATAAACTGAGCCATGTGTCTCTCTCGGACTCGCTGTGCTCCCATGGCCCGGCAGCACCACTACTTGGTATGTGGAAGCAGCTCTCTCGTTCCCGCCATCAGCTACCTCTCATCCTTCCACCTTCATCATCGTGCTACAGGGTCACCCTGGCCAGCTCTTGTGCTGGGACAGGGGATTACACCGTCTCTGTTCAAAGAGGGGGAAATGTGCCTATGCCTTAAGTCAATGCACTCAGCAAGGAGAAGCACATCCTATTTATCTTGTTACAACTGTAGTTTATTTTGGGTGATTGGAGGGGAACGGTTTAGTCATGAGTCGCCTCTTAAAAGCTGGTAGACAAACCAGTGGCTGACAGAAGTGGACTCTCAGGAGCCCAAATGGAGGCGTAACCGGCTTAGATAGTCCCGGACACCATTTGGCAAGCAGCGGCCCCACAACCCTAAATGAGGTCGTATTTGTAGGCCTGAATGGCATTTGTGTTTTCTTCAACAAGGTTTTAATTTTTCTTACTTCACAAGTGGGGGAAGATTGGTCATAGGAAATGAATAAGAGATTTGATATTTTTGAGAGGACACTCAAGCTTTGTAGGCTGAGTCTACAAAGAATATGAAAGCAAGTTGTGTGTCACTTAGTCACTTAGGAGAGGGTGGGGGCCGGAGAGGGGGAGGTTTCCTAGCCTGACCAGTGGCCCCGCTGGCTTCCAGACCCCATACTCCCTCCAGTCACTCCTCCTCAGTATCCCATGTAGAATTGAGTTGTTCAAGGGCAAGGCTACTTAGTTAGTAGCAGTAAAGTCTAAAAAGGAAAACCCTAAGAAGGTATCAAGTTGCTCTGGTTTGGTATTATTTACATCCTGTAGGATCATACTACCAGAATCTGCAGGTACTCCATACGGGGTTTTGCCAAATAGGAGAGGCCCCCCTTGGCTACGAGGAACATCTACCCCATGTCATTGAGACAAACAGTAGTAGCTATGAGGCCCTTCATGGCTAAATACCTTAACACAAAATGTTTTTAAGCAGACAGACCCATCTTTGCATTTTGCCATCTCAAGTACATAATCTATGGATGACAAGAAAACAAAAGGTTCCCTGAACCTCTTTCCTCTGATTTTGTTCTAATCATCATAAGCAAGTCTGAGATCAGCACCTTGGGGATTTTATGCCAATAAAAAAGAGTGATGTGATCCCACTTGCAGACGTTAATCCTAAAGGTAATCAGATCACAAATAAGATAAAAATAATAATAGCAAGCCAAGAATAGAAATCAAACCCTATGGGGAACAGACATGATAAAAAAAATTCTGATTTTCATTTGTACTGACTACAATAAACCAGCTAATAGGCAGGAAACTTGGCACGGACTAAATTATGTATTTCAGTTCAGACTACAGAAGTCAGTAAAATGCATTCAGAGTTCCTCAATGTATATTTTGTTCTCCCAACTTCCTCCAACTAGAATATTTGTCCATGGTCATGAGAGAGTTTTAATTCTGGGAAAAAAAATATCTTTTACATTAAAATCTGATAAACTTTAATTTTAAAAAGTGAGGTTCTTTCTAATCTCTATATATAGTATCTTCTAGACAATCACACTCCAGTATATTAAACAGCAGGTGGCGTAACAAAGAGTTCAAGTGAATCAATATTCTAGAAGTTCTAGTATGCTAATAGTCTTCAGAAGATTTTTAAAAATTAAAAAGTGATCTCCAAATATGTTTAGCACTCAGTTCTATTTGTTATCTGTTCAATAAGTCATAAAAGTTCAGTCTTAAGAAACTGCTAGCATATGACAGAGGTTTTCAAAGCCCTTATGGTGACATCTCTGTAGGTAGAAACTTGGTATGAGGCTTTCTAATTGTTCCTTTACCCAAGGGATAGATCTTATAAACTTGAATTGGCTTTAACTCCCTTTAGGTCAATTTCCTTTGGATGATTTTCATTGTATATCCAGCAACCATAGACCAAAGATTGCTTAAAGTTTAACTCTAGAGCAGGGGTCAGCAAACTGTGGTCCCTAGACCAAACCTGGCTCATCACTAGTCTTTGTAAATAAAGTTTTCTTGTAACACAGACACATTTCCATGTTGTCTGTGACTGATTTCATTCTATAACAACAAGGTTGGGTAACTGTGCCAGAGACCTCATGGCCTGAAAAGCGTAAAATACTATTTGGACCTTTCCAGAAAAGGTTGCCGACCCCAACATAGAGATCATTTGTGCTATGTGTTGGACACAGCTGGAAAGAAAGCAAACTCCACAGTAGCATGGAGTCACCCTACATTTCTATGTGTGCTTAGGAATATAAATACTTGCCTATAGAAAAAAGGTTAGCCTTATGTTATGCGTAAAAGTGATCCACTTATCTGAGAAATGTAGGTTCACAGGATTCTTGGGGAAAAGGAGGATGGAATCAGGGGAAGACTTAGTGCAAAAGGAAAGCCGTGATCCTCCAAGAGTTTTTTTCTTAGGACCCTTAATAGAGAGGTGGTTCCTCGGGTCAGTATCTTGGAGGGTCAGGAGAGAGACAGAGATCTTATGATTTAAATTTAGAATCTTTCTCCTGAAGGGACCGTTTCTGCAATGTCATAGGTTTTCCACCTCACCATCACATATTCCAGAAAGATGCTCATTCCATGGTCCTCCAGAGAATATTTTTGACCTAACAGGCCCTGTGGACATCCATCAACTCAGTTATTTACACCTCCAGTGCATTCTCCATCCCTATGTCCCCACCTGGCCTGAAGGGTTCATGGGACAATAATATTGGAAGAATAATAAATATTGGGGGGAGGGGAGAAATACTGGAAGCAGCATCTTAAAATATGTAGGAAGAAAAAATACAGTAAACATCTTTTTTGAAGGTGTTTAGTGGGGAAACCAGATCAATGCCAGTTTGATTTTGTTTCCAATAATTTGGATCCTTGTCCTATGGTATAGCAGGAATGCAAAAGAAAAAAAAAAAAGACCTATTTTAAATTCCAACATCTCTGCCTGTGTCATAAGGCAAGTGCCTACCAGAGATTTGTCCCTTCAGTCAACATCCCTACTGCTAAATCCATACTTATATCCAATATTATTAAAACAGCATCAGCAATGAATGAGTCTTTGTTAGCATGAGTGTTCGTGTCAGAAAAGATTTTTTTTTTTTTAATGAAAACAACCACCACCATTTACCAGACCCTAATCAACGTCACTTAAAGAGCCCTTTTGCATTTTATCTGGATTCAACCGAAAGAGGATTAAATTGGCAACACTGCCATCCACAGAAGCAGCTACATGAGAGTATTTGGCTTTTGTTGATTTTAGGCAAAAGGTAGCATGATGTTTGGACCACAGAGGTGAACAGATCCCTGTAAGCACCTGATCCTTATTTTGTAAGGCTCTGTGAAAGGTGAGAATCTCACTTAAGTAAGTTGTAAACAAGACAAGACCCTTCACTCTTTTTCCCCTGCACCAGGAAATCTTAGGCACAAAAAGGATAACAAAGCAGTTCCTGGAATGATACATTTGCATGGTGGCCCAGTAGCAGGTGGGGGGGGGGGGGAAGTTATAATAAAAGAAACAACCTTAGAAAACACACCTTTTATCTCAAAGATAAAAATGTCTCTCTTTTGGTCTCTCATCACTTTCTCCTCCTCGGGGGAAGGTTCCCTCACTTCCAACATATTTCCATTAAAATAGTCAAAACTACTGCATTGGGATGTCAGATGCATCTCTTTCTTTGTGGCAATCTGAATTTAAAATTAAACAGTCGCCTCTGAATTTCTCATTCACAAAGCTAAACCCATTGACGAGAGATAAAGCAGTCTGAAGCCTGCTGCTTCAGCCAGCACACCACACCACACACATTAGCACTTTCAAAAGCAATGGGATTTCTACAGTTCTTAAAAGCTGTCTTCATAACGGAGTCCTTGAAATTTCTCAAGGCAGGGCTGAATGGCAAAGGGAAAATCACTATTTGCGGGAAGTCCTTGTTTTGAGTATTGTTAGAGCACAAGTGTGAAAGAAAAATCTCCAGTTTAGGGTGACCCAAGCTCACATATACTATTTGCTTTGGTTTTACCTGCCGCCCCCCCATAAACACACACACACACACACACACACACACACTCTTCCTGTTACAGATCCTGACAGAGTAGGAAGTTATCATCTTCCTTTGAGAAAAGAGAGCAATCCCAGAATGCTGAGCCCTTTGATGCAAGAGGCGGTGTGATGTCCTAACAGTGTTGACGGTACCAAATCCATCACTAAACAGTCTCTGCAGTCCCAACAGCAATGCTCACTGCTCCTCCTCCATCACAGCTCAGCAAGTGCTAATAGCAGTTCCACATCTGTGAGTTTGGCAATTGGACTAGAACACAGGAGAACTTGCTGTAGGCAAAAAATATACTTAGAGTCCAAATCCACCTGTCTATAGAATAGGAAGCCAGAGTAGCCCAAAATGCCCCGTTAGGCATGTAGACACCCTCAGTAGCAAATGAGGGGGTTTGGTTTCATCACTGAGCGCTAGCTGAGGTCAGGTAAATACAGCAACCGTGAAGACGGAAACATCTGTTTCACCTCAAAGTTACTCTTCACGTACTAGGCTAGTAGTCCTCCTACTGCCAATGTCTTCACAGCCTCCTTCTACATTTGGGTTATGTTGGTGGAATCAGGGTCAGCTCAGACTTCATCATGTGAAAAATCCCCAGCTGATCAGTTAGGTTACATAGGAGCAGTATAGCAAAGGAGTGTCCTAAGGCAGGAGGATGGTATTTGTTGACAAGGAAGATGCTGGTGTATCAGTCCCCATATTCATCCAATTCAGGAGATTCTAAATTTGGGGGTTATAGGCTCTTTTGAGAATCTGAGCAAAGTTCTCAACCTTCTCCCCAAGAATCGCACCCCTAAAATTTTACATAAAATCAAAGCAATTTTCTTGAACCTGAAGCCTACTTTAAGATATGGCAAAAGTTGGATTCTATTCTCCAATAATAATTTTTAACTGATGTTCATTAAGCACTATATGCTAGGCATTGTGCTAAGTGTTTTATGTGCATTCACTTATTTCACCCTCAACACAATCCTTTGAGTTAAATTCTATTATAGTTCCAATTTACAGATGTGGAAACTGAGGTTTAAAGAGATTAGGAAACCTGCCCAAAGCCACTAGCTAGATAATGGCAGAGCTAGGATGTGGGTCTAACTCCAACCCACTATGCAATGAAGTCATCAACATGTCAAACTATTTTTCAAGCTGTTGAGAAGTGTCTCCTACTAGCTTTGAGACTAGACCTTCTTGGCTCGATGAGGATATAAAACTTTTATATCCCTTCTCTTTATAGTCTCTCATCCATGACAGCATCTAGTACTAAAGTAGAGATACCTGCAGTGAAAATATAAGTGATCTGTCTGAACAATAGAATCTGGAACCAGAAAAAAAAACTTGTTTGTGTGCGATCCTTGTTAAGTCAGACTTCTTGTCCTTACAAATTGAAAGATGCCTGGGTTGTCAGCCTTACATTTAAGAGAAAATTGTAATACTCAGTGATCTATAGGCATGCGCTAAACAAGCCAGCATTTCTGCACACATACATCTCCTTCTCCTATTCCTCACTTCAAAAGACAAATATCTTATTTTAGGTCAGGCCTTGGTTATCCTACTTCCTGACCTTTACTCGTAGCAAAACTTATGGGAAGAATCAAGTATAAGGGAGCTCAGTCTCTGTTGTCCCTATTTCCCTTTAAGAATCTAGGACTATCAAGAAGTCAGCATTATGCATTCAATACCCAAGCTGGCCACGTTGGCTCTAATGATAGCTTGAGAACCATACCCCATACCTTGTCAATCATCACTAATGGGCCATACCCCTCTCCATGAGCAGAAATTCTTCTTGCCAAAGCATTCAGGCCATCACTACCAATTGATCGGAATAGGAAATAGGACCCATTTGCCAATTCTTGTCCAAACAGTGGCTCCCTTTAACCTTGAACCTATAGATTTTAACTGGTGTCCTAGATTCAGCAATGAGGTTGGTGGCATTCCAGCTACTAAAGGAGAAGATGAGTACATCTGAAGTGGCTTGGTGGCTTTGGAGCACTTTCATCTTCTGAGCAAAGGGACTAGGGTTTGATATGTAAGAGTTAAAAGACCTAAAGTCATTTTGAAGAATTAACTCAGCCAGGAACCCTCTGAACAGGTTATAAAGCAGGTGCCTGTGTTAAGGTCATTCTGTTTATAAAGCAGGTGCCTGTGTTAAGGTCATTCTGCCCCCACCCGGAGCTCAGAGACCACAGCAGCAGAGAGACTGGGGTTCATCCTGCTTTTCTTGCTTGCTCAGCAGCACGTATGTGATCCGCTGGGGGTTGGAGACAGAGCTTCCCACTGTACCCCAACAGACAACAGCCCCAGTGCCAGCCATGGTCCTATAATACTCCTCTGGCTCAACCACCCTATAAAACCTGAGTAAAGGCATGAGCTCAAAAATGTCAAAACCCTGTTTTAGGGCAAGTCATTCAGGAATTTTCTTTTACTGGTGTTATGTGTCCGATTGGCAAATCAGAAACAGGTACCCTTAATGAGTCTCCGGGAACAAACATCACCAGAGCCAGAAACCAGGTTCTCTGTTAAGAAGGGGAGATGTAAGCAAAGTACAGGGAAGAGTTGGCACACCTGAATTAGGGGTGGACACAAAATTAACCTAATTTGTATCCAGTGTTTTGGTGAGTAGGGGGATGGAGTTTTTATGCATTAGCCACATCCTCAGTCAAGTTTCTCCCTTTTTGAGGACACAAAGAAGGAGAAGCACATCCCTTAAGGAGGGCATGTTTTAAAAGGCAAAGGTAGAGGACATCCATCATTGTGCTGGCTAGATACACTCCTGGAGAAGCCAGATTCTGGTGCTTTTAACAGAAAAGATGAGGTCGTAGAAGTCCCATTTGCTTGGAGATTTTGAAAAAGGAACCCCATTCCCATAAAGCAATTGAGTTCAGCCTTTGGGTTATTTTTGGGTTTATTTTTTCTCTGGGTTTGGGTGTGATGTAAGAGGAAGAGCTTTTTAGTTTTGTTTTAAGTAACATCAATCCTTGCACACTCTATGCAAAAATTTTGTAAGCATTGCAATAATGCTATGAACTATAAGGAACTATTTTAACTTTATTACACTTTCTGTATAAAAAATTTGTATTTAATATTATTTCAACTGCAGTCTTGTAAAATATATTAATAAAAATAATGATTGGTAAGAAGGAAAGCACCCTTGTCCACTTCTTTAGGGAATTCCTCTTTCACAGTTGATAAGTCAGTCACTCCTATTGACTCTACCTCAGAAATAAATTTTCAGATTAACTTCTCTTCCGCATTTCTTTCATCAGTGGCCTGACATGTTGGCTCTCCGGAAGAGATTCACACAAGCTGCCCCATAAAAGAGAGCTTATTTTAAGTTAATACATGGCCTGGAATTGGGAAGAGTCCCCAGGATTTGGAGCAGGTCAGGAAAACAGCCAGCCTCTACAGCTCTCCTAATGACCTGCATAGGCTCCTTTTGCTGCATTTTACTACACCCCTCTTTGAATCAGTGAAGAAGCCTATCTGACTGGTCAATTTTAGGTAAAACCTTTTTAATCAGGTTACCTTAGCATTCCTGGTCAGCCTATGGATGAGCCACCTTTGAGCCAGGGGCCCACTCTTGGTCTAATCAGCTTTCATTGTCATCCAAAGAATATCGTAGCATTGCTACCCTACATGGGGCCATGAGTGAAACAATATATGCTAGAAGGCATTTTGGCAAAACCACTCTAATCTACCCATCACAATCAATCCTCCATGTTGGGCATGTCACATCTCCTGGCCTTCCACAATGCTGAGTTTTGCACATACTATTCCATCCACCTAGAATGCCCTTCCATCTAGCACCTCCCCACCCCAGGATATCATCCTTCAGGATCCTATTCCCTTATCATCTTGGCTCAGTGGCCTTCATCCTTAATCCTCAATTCCCCTATTAATTTGTTCTGATTTCTTCCATAATTCTACATTGTACTATGCTTTATCTATTAATCTATCAACCTGGGACCCTAGAATGCTTATATTCAGTTTTTAAAGTTTATAAAAGAGTAATGACATATCTAAATTGATCCTCATGTTGTAAGATAGAGAAGTCATTTCCTCATCTAGAAAATCTAAGATAATTTTACATATCCAATACATGATAGAACGAGTGTCCATTCTCAACCATATTTTCATGGTAGGTTACAGGTCATGAAATTTAGCTCCTGATTACAAATGACACTAAAGCAGCATTACAGAATCCTCAAGGTAAAAGACTATAATAAAAATTTCATTCCCAGGCAGTGTGCAATTTATCTGGGGGTGGCGGGAGTGGGAATATACCAGAAAAAATATATATAAATCAAAGAGAATGAAATCAGAGAAATCACCCTTCAAGAGACCTGATGCATTGATGGACAAAACGTTCAAGTGTCCCTAAAGCAATAAACACTAATGAAAGGGAAAGGCTATTACTGATGAGTCAAATTAACTGACTTAATATTGATACAAAATTAGAAAGCAGAAGAAATACCAGAAAGCTAAAAAGAACCCTATTCCTTTACTTCTTTGAAAGAAATATTTTTAAAGTGGCAAATCGGTATAAATCAGCAACTTTTACATTTCCTCCGATCTTGACTCCTTTAAAAAAGATGTGAGGTTCTGTAACCCACTTAACAACCCAGGCTTGCTTTGTCAAAGGAAATAAGCCCAAAGGTAGGGAACAGGGATCACTGTGCAGAGACACGAACACATCGTGAACAACAGGTTTGAATCAGCTTCTCTAAGTCCAATGACAGGTTAATTTTAGTTGGTGAATGCCAAATTTTAATTACCCTCAATAACACCAACCACTTAAAGTTGATGATTAATTTACAGCCCCCAAGGAAGACTCTCATGACCTATCAATGGGCAGATCAGGCTTCAGAACGTCGTAGCACAAGTAATCAAACATGATTGTAGAATACTTACGAGATATTTCAAGATAACTCTTACTAGAATTTAAAGTGGGTATCTGAAATGTGAGAATAGAATCTTCCAAATTATATTTTCACAAGACGTAACAATTTTGAAGTGGCAAAATTTAGGAAACAGATACTAAATCAAAGTAGAAGCTGTCACACTAAATCATCTGTTTTAATCTATTACTGGACCAAGACAAGGGTTGCATTTCAAAACAGTTTGGGCAAAAATTAAAACATACAACTCAAATAAAAGGAAAATCTTTTTTTTCTAAGTAGGCTTTATGGTAAAAGGCATTAGGAGAGAGTCAGATGAACAATATATGATGATGAAATTAGTCTTACTGATAGACATGATTAAACCATTATACTGAGCAGACAAGTAATAAAAGCCAAAAATCCACAACTTTGAAATATAAGAATAAGAAGAAAATTGACAAATATAACTGTAATGGGAATTTTGTTCCACTTTTTATCTCCTAACTTGCAACTTGACAAAGCATAAATAAATGACGATGCACACACTCTCTTACACATGGCATCAAAGAAAGCAACTGCTCTTTGACAGCCCACGATCATATAAAAGAAAGAAATATAATCTCAAAATGAAAAAAATTAATATAATTTTTCTTTTCAGGCTATATTCTCTGAACACAGAAATAGAGGATATATTTTATATTACCAGAAATTCCCAGGAATTTCCGAACTGAAAATCTAATCCGTGATTTGAGAAAGGAACACAGCCTATTTAAGTATTAATAATTGAAAACACTAGAAATTATGAAATTTGGCCAAAGCAGACTTCTGACATGATAAAAGCATTTAAACATATCAACCAATAAATGAATTAACAAAGTATTCAACTTAAGATGTGAGAATAATCAAAAGAACGAAAATCAACAATATAAAGTGATATAAATAATTCTAAATCTTACCTCTTAAAAAAATTGAAAAAATCTAAAACCAACAAAACTGTTCAGAAAAATTGAAAACATAAGTTTGAGGCACACATGTAAAATTTAAAATATATTCTAGCATATTTTATAGCAACATGTTTTTTCCTTATGATAAAAAATAGAAAAACTTCATGAAATGTACAATTTAAAAAAATAACCAAAATTAACAAAGTAAAAGAAATTAGTGCTGGTTTCTTAAGTACAAGTAAAATAGTTTTGTGTGGGAAATTCTATCCAAGATGTAACTTTTCTGCTATTAAATAACAAATTATTGCATATATTTTATTTATAATATACATGCAAACATATATTCAAAAAGTTATGCACACAGGAAAAATACCATGAGATCTGCTGTAACCTATGCAAAAAACATAAAAAACTTTGAGAGAGCTAAATCTAAAATGAAGAGACCAACTCTTAGCTGAATAGACTAACATTGGAAAGATTTTGTTTTCCTTCAGGTTAATTTACACATTTAACAAAATTCCACCAAAATCCCAACAGAAATTCTCTGGGAAGTGAACAAAATAAATACAAAGTTTACTGCGCAAAATAAAATAGGAAAAAAAAAGTTAAGGAATATTCTCTCCAAAAGGCACTAAAATGAAGGACTATTTCAAAGCACAAAACAGCAATAATGAAGCTAATGATGTTTCAAAACCAGAAACACAGATCAGTTACATTTAGTATTATTTCCCTGTTAGGAAAACACCCTTCTCGTTTCTTTATCTGCTCATTCAGCTCACAAATGGGCAATCTTGACAATGAAACAAACAGCTGCAGATATAAAATAACCAGTGATGGGGTATACTTGGTGTCAGGGAAGCAGATAGCTGGAATGCTATTACAAACCAACGAAAATTGCACCTATTATTTGATTGTTATTGGGAAAACTGATCAGCAAATTTTCGTGTGTGGGTAGGGAGAGGGATCTTTAGAGTTCCACCTTAAGTCACCTCCAGTGGACCAGAGTTAAATATATTTGCTCATCTAGCATCTATTAAATGTTATTCTCTTCTAAATAAGTCACACACTCTCCTTGCCCTTGAATATCTCAGTCTAGCGGAGTGGACGGACATCTAAAAAGGCCAATTACAACATAGTATGAAGAGTTGTGAAAAAGATAAGAAAAAAATAACCAGAGATTGAATAACAACCTACCCATGATCAGAGGAAGAATGACAAATGAAATTGCAAAGAGGAGATCAGACTAGAGAACTGAACCATATGCAATTCTGTAGTTCTTGCTTCCCCTGCCCCATCCCCAAACACAAGAGAACTTTTTTTTAGAAAAAGAATAATAGCAGGAAATAGGAGAAATGGTTAAAAATTGTGTGCTTTTAGGAGTTCAAATTAATAAGAAAATCAAGACACCACTAAATAAGTGAACAAAAGAGATAATAAGCACATTATTCACACAAGCAAGATATATACACTGTCTTCATTTTAAAACCCTGGAAGATGTAACAGAGAATTAATAACCACTTTTCAAGGAGAACAAAAGAATGCCTACTATATTAAATATTTATCTTGACTGTAAAATACAGTCTGATTTCAGAAATGTTAAAAAGTCCAACTTAGATTCTACTAAATAAAGTATGGTTAAATCTATCAAATAAATGTGGTTAAACATGCTCGTACCCTTGGCTAAGAAAATGGAATTAAATCAATGAGATTTTTTTTTTAACCTACCAGATGGGTTAACGAGTGACCATTTTGAGGGCCCTGTAATAAGGCTGTGTTTTATACTCTATGGTTAACCCTACAAGGTAGATATTATCTCCATTTTACAGAAATAATGTTCAAAGAAATTAAGGAATTTGCCTGTGGCAATTCTACTTGCAAATGTCAACACTGAGTTTTAACTTCAATTAAAATACTTTCCACTTTATGAAGTTACCTACATGTGCTATACTGGAGCAGTAGACATTGGTATACACTTCCAAAAAGTAGAAGGGTATAAAAATGTTCATGACCTTTAGCCTAGTAATTCCATTTTCAAAATTTATCCAAGCAACAGTATTTAAATAGAAAAAAATTGTTGGCAGATTTGAATTTAAAGATGGGAAAAAATTAGCAACACTACCTAACCAGGTAAAAGGGAAGGCTAATTAGATCATGGTTATTTCAACTTTATGAAATATCATGCTGCCTTTAAAAACAGTTGTAAGGATTTTGTTTCAGTATGGCAAAATATAATGTTAAGTATATAAAAATGTTGTATAAACATAAATCAAGACTTCTAGAAAAACTGAAAAATGAAGCAAGCTGATTTATTTGGATGGTGGCATTATAGGTATATTTTTCTTATTATCATTCTTGTATTTATAATATTTGTATAATAAACTTTTTTAAAAAAGACTAGTATCTGCTCTTTTTCTATAAAACAGAATTAACAACACATACTTTGATCCCACAAATAGTCTACAAGAAGGAAAATTTATAGGTCCAAAATTATTTACCGTAGTGTGTTATTTTTTTTTTTTTTAAGATTTTATTCATTTATTTGACACACAGAGAGAGAGAACAAGTAGGCAGAGAGGCAGGCAGAGGGAGAGGGAGAAGCAGGCTTCCCGCTGAGCAGGGAGCCCGATGCGGGGCTCAATCCCGGGACCCCAGGATCATGACCTGAGCCGAAGGCAGCGGCTTAACCGACTGAGCCACCCAGGCGCTCCCTGTAGTGTGTTATTTATACAGAAAAAAAAAAAAATCTGGATTTTGCCTTTTCCCCAAATATAGAGGCAATAGGTAAATAAATCATGGCACATCCAAGCAATGGAATATTATATATATATATATAAAAGTAATTTTGGAAACCATAGAACATTGTAACATGTTTAAAGCAAGTTAAAAAGACTTAGTATTACATGAAAGCTAATTGTTGCTATAAGAAAAAATATATATGTATTTTCAAGGATGACAAGGAACCAGTGATATTTTAATTGTGGTGTTTGGGTAATATGAATATGGCTGTTCATATCTGTTTTCTGAAACTTTCTTAAGTTTAGCCACCTTATAACCATTACTTTTACAAAATGGATGAAGAAAAATCATTTTTAAGCTTAGCCAAAAAAAATTAATTTTCAGCTTTCAGTCCATTTATTCAAGTCTGCCAATGGTCAAATTTGAAAAGACCTCTGAACACAGAGAATACCTAGGGATTGAAGGTGGCCTCCCCTTCCATTCCACAGAAGAACAAGATCTTTGAAAATGTTCTTCAGGTCCCTGTGATGGTTACAAACCTCTACTACAGATTTGACATCAAAGAACAGGCCAAACATCTAAGCTCTGTTTGGACACTAAGGTTATAAAAATGTGGCTCCCCTACTGGATTTCAAGCAAGGACCAGGTGAGGAAGGGCCCAACCCTTCCCCCTTTTAAGAGACATAAAAAGAAACCAAAGAAAACTTTTACCACAACTTGAGTTGGATAGTTACCTTAATTTGTGACAGTAGTAATTGATGCTGTCTGTTCTCAAAGATTATTTCTGATCATCGCTACCATCATTCACTCTCACCCCTCAAACTCCGACAGTTCCTTCCTGACTCAACTCAACATTCCAGATCTGTTTGTCAAGTTAGATCTTTATCTCTAATTTCAAATAGTTTCATATAGGTTTGATAGATCTACAAACCATCCCTCCCATGATTTCTAGGCATCATACCCCACCTCCCTTAGCTCACATGATACTGCAATTCATGATTTCCCCTCCAACATCTGACTAATCCTTTTCCTTTCTATAAAAGACTCCATAAGAAATAATCCTCCAAGGTCTCCAGAACCCAATAATTAACCCCTTCTCCAGTACTACAGACAATTACCACAAAGATCTTTCTCTATTCTTTAAAAGTTAAATCTCTGAGATACACTGTTAACTGGTCCAACTAACTTATCTTCCTCATCTTTCCCCCTCTGGCCAGTTGGGTATTCTCCAACCAAATTATGTTTCTTAATAGGAAAGGCACTTAACATAGAGTGACGGGTACAGACATTGAGGAAGGACATTGGTTTTGGTGTCAACTAGACCTGCATATAAGCTAGACCAGTGTCTAGAACCAGGTTCCCATAAAGAATGCCAGTAAATTCTGATCTCAACAAACCGGGTTCCTGAAACCTTCAAGCATCCCCACTCAGTTTTTCACTTAGCCTTTCTTAGGATTGTCTTCCTTGAAGAAAATTTTTTTTCTTGAGCCTCCTCTTTTTTTCCCTAGATCTTGCTATATTTTGCCTACCAACATAGTCAAATCTTCCCTGTAACACATAAGACCCAAAAGTGTTCTCTCAACCCTGCCCACCTCAAGAAAATTCACCACTCATATTCTTGAAAACAGTCTATACTCTTTAGTTTGCACACTTACAAATATCCTCCAATTTAAGTTTTGCCCCTTCCTCTAATATGATGCTGCTCTCTAAAAAGGTTGCCATTGACTTCTGAGTGGTCAAATCAACATTTTCCAGCAGTTATTTCTCCATTTTGATACCACCTAGTCATGAATCCATGCTACAGAAGACTATGGTGGTTGGCCTCCTCAGGATCCACTGACCCAACCTATTTCCTTCCAGACCCCCATCCGACTCAGGAACCCAGACAGCCCCATGACATCCACATGACTCAGGGAAACATGAACTGTTACCAAGGAATATTAGATAACTTAAACCAAAGCACTCAGCACTCCTTAGGTTTTTTTTTCCCATTTTGATGAAAATGTGATTTCACAGCATCTCAGACAAATCTCTGACAAACGTTTTAAATTTTGGATTACTGATTTCATTCCTCTGACAGCTCTATCATGATTCTGATAGTTACAAAAATATTTCCACAGAGAAACAGGAAGGGGCCCACTCTCCAACTCTTTCTGTGATGATGGTAAGTTAATATCACCAGCCTCTCTTCATACTTTCTCTTAGCCTCCTAACTCTTTCTTTAGGCCCATGTCTCTTGTCCCAGCTCTTGGACATCAATCTTCCTTTGTCTTTATAATAACTGCAGTTAGCACAAGGGGAGTGACTTCCTTTTATGGTTCTTTTTCTTTCTGTGACTGCCAAGCAGGATCTTCACATGGATTGCCAAATAATTCTTTAAAATTATCCCACTGAATTTGTACAGTAACCCTATAAAATAAGACACACATATCATCTTGCTAATAGGGAAACTGAGTCCCAGAAAGACTTAGTGACTATCCAAATTTACATGTTTATAAGCAAGAGAGGCAGATCTAGAATCTGTTCAGTGTATCTGTATTTGCTGAGCACCAGCCATACAGTAGGGGCTCCAACCCTACTTCCAAAAATCTGTTGATGAAGCATGGATAAAAGAAAGTCAACTTCATTTCCTGTCTGGACACTGATTGGGTGACCATGTTACATGTTAAGCCTTAGCTCCTTCCTTTATAAAATAAAGGTGTCAGATGAATAATCTCCACTGACCTTCACATCTGATGATTTCACACAGTGTTCTCTGCGAACTATCATCAGAGTGACCAGTTCTGAATCACGGACAAGACTAGTCCATTTGTTCATTGGCCAAATATTTAATGAACAAATGCTGAGTGCTGGACATGTTTTTAGGTGTTTGGAATTATAAGAAACAAAAGGCAGGCATGCCTTCAATGTCATGGAGTTTCCAGTCTAGTGGGAAGGGACATACTAAGGATCAAGATAATTTCCAGACATTGAAAAGTACAGTAATTGAATTAACTCCTTCCCTGAGGACATGACATCTGAGCTGAGATTCAATGAGAAGTCAGGCACATAAAAAGAAAAGTGTGCCAGCAGAGGAAAGAAAGTTCTTAGAAAAGTATGGCATGTCATTAGTTTCATTACTTAGGAAGGCTCAACACTCAACTGCTTTGTTCTTCTTCATTTTCTTCTGTGAATTAAACATATGGGATGTAATTATTGCCTTTCACCTGCTGGGAGGGTGTGAATATTAATCTGTCCTCCAGGAGTACACTTTTTTTAGGTGCTAAGAATGGCTTCTTTAATCGACCATCAAAGACTATAATGAAAGAACCAAAGGATACAAGTAATGCCTTTGAGGCTAACAAGAAAGGACAGTATAGAGATCCTGTAAGATTAATAGGAAAGGGACAGACGTCAGAGGTCACTAGTAGTAGCAGACATTTCATACTACACCATGCTGAGAAGGGGTTAAAATTTCAGAAGCCAAGATAATGGCATGCCATGGATTGTCAAGTGAGGCTGGACCCCAGGGAAAAGAATCCCCCACTTGGGGAAATTCCTGTGCTTCAATATCCAGTCAAGGTGATGTAATAAGCTTACATTTTAAGGCCCCCAGTTTGATTTAAACACATATCAAAATGAAATAGAAATAAATAAAAAATATAAACAGTTACAAGATGGCCTCTAATACAAGACATACATAGTGTAGAGCAGAAACTAATGAAAGTGCAAAGCATATAAGGTTAACACTTTGGGGTTGCCGAAGCCCAGCATCAGCAGACAGAGGTTATCTAAGGGCAGTATGCTCACCGCTTAAAACTAAGGACAGGAAGGATAAAGGAGAAGAGAAAAGCCTGCAGTTGATTGCTGTCTGCATAATAGGTAATGAGAAGCTTCCTGCCTACAGCATAAAAAAGATTAGATACAACCTCATTACCAGTACCTAGAAGACTTTCAGAATTTCCCTGATGTTGCTCTGGGAGAGAAGCCTTAGCAAGTAATGTAAAACCTAGTTCTGGACTAAAAACTTTTGGAGGTCCTAGGAAAACCCAGATTAAAAAAAAAAAATCATTTTAGTCAGAGAAAACCAGCAAAACAAAAATCTCAAGCTGGGGAAGGGGGGAGATCTAAAACATATGAAGGAAATGAATATTGAGATAGGCAAGCAATAAGTCAATGACTTACAAAATTCAACACAGATGAATTAATATTATAGAATAGTCTGAAAAAGAGTTTAAAATAAGTAATAAGCTCTTCAAAATAGGGGTGCCTGGGTGGCTCAGTTGGTTAAGCGTCTGCCTTCAGCTTAGGTCATGATCCCAGAGCCCTGGGATCGAGCCCCACATTGGGCTCCCTGCTCAGCAGGAGCCTGCTTCTCCCTCTCCCACTCCCCCTGCTTGTGTTCCCTCTCTCACTGTGTCTCTCTCTGTCAAATAAATAAATAAATAAATAAATAAATAAATAAATAAATAAATAAGATCTTCAAAATAAAAATATCCTTAAAATGGAAAAACACATAGGAAGCAAAAAGAAAAGTTATCTATATATATGAAATTATCAGGTATAACTTTTAGAAATATAAAATAATCATGAAGCAAACAGTTAATGGAAAAAATAAACTGGAATGAACACAGTCAAAAACAGAGTCAGTAAATTGGACAATAGTATGAAAGAATTCAGCTAGAGTACAGCATGAAAAAGGAGTAACAATTCTTAAAGTGCTAAGGAGAGATGGATATTAGATGCAGAGATACCAATATATGTTCGATTGCAGTGTCAGATGAATAGAAGAGGATGCTGGAGAAGGAATATTCAAAAAAATACACTAAAGATTTTCTAGAATAAAAGAATTCTCAATTTTAACGTGCAGAGTACTGAGGAAGATAAAAATAAATTCATATGCAGACATATTAAATAAAACTGCATAAATTATGTATAAAGAGAAAAAACTATCCAATAAATGAAAAAGTGTCATAACGCACAAGGAATTAACAACAATAAACATCATCAGCTGGTATCACTTGGAGTGCTGGTTGAACATAATTATCAAGATCAAATGGTTTACAAAGTTTAACTGCCATTAGAGATAGGGCAGGAAAGACATTAACACAAAATTTTATATACATAATGACTAAGAAGATGGGAACCCTCTAGAAGACCTCTCTGGGAAAACTCTCATAGAACTCATAGAAGGAAAGTTACCCTAGGAGGAAGAAGGCAGGCAAGAAGGTAGGAAAAAAGGAACGACGAATGGATTACCCAGTTACAAAATGACTAAAGCTTTCAAATAAACATTTTTCTGATCAAGATATAAAAAGAACCAGTAAGCATTTGAAAGATGTTCAATATCATTAGTCATTAGGGAAATGTAAATCAAAGCCACAATGAGATACCATTTTAAACCCGAGAGAATAGCTATAAAAACTGAAAAAATGAGTGTTGGTGAGGATGCGGAGAAATTAGAACCCTCATGGCATGGCTGCTGGGATGGCACTTTGGAATATACTTTGGCAGTTTCTCAAACTATTAAACAGAGTTACCATATGACCTAGCCATTGTAATGGGAAGTGAATGCCCAAGAGAAAAAAAAACATATGCCTACACAAAAATTATTACCCAAGTATTCACAGCAACATTATTCTAATAGACAAAAAGCGGAATCAAACCAATTGTCCATCAATTGATCACTGGGCAAAATTAATGTGGTATAGATTCATACTATAATGGAATATTATTTGGCAATAAAAAGGAACATTTACTGTGCATGCAACAACATGGATGCACCTTGAAAAACTTCTGTGAGATGAAATAAGCCAGACACAGCCGGTCACATATCACATGATTCCATTTATATGAAATGTCCAGAACAGGCAAATCTATAGAAACAGAAAGTAGATTAGTGATCCACAGGGCCTGGGAAAGGGGAGAATGGAAAGTGCCTGCTGAAGTATATGGAGTTTCTCTGTGGGGTAATGAAAATGTTCTGGAATTAGATGGTGGCGATCGTGGCTCTACTAAACTACTAAATTGTACACTTCAAAAAGTGAATTTTATGGTACGTCAATTATCTCTAAATAAAGCTGTTATTTTAAAAGTTTGAGGGTAACTGGATGCAGCTGAAACAGTGTTCATACGGAGATTTGTAACCTTACTTTCATATATTAGAAAAGAAAAAAGCCTGAAATCTAAACACCTAAGCATCTACCACAAGAAGATAGAACAGCAAATCAAACATGAGAAATAAAACCAGAAATCAATGAAATAGAATACAAACATGCATAGAAAAAAATCAGGAAAATTGTTCTTATGAAAAGATTAAGACAAACAGATCAATAAATTAATTTATAAAATTAAAAGAAAACACAAATTAACAATATTTAAAGTCAAATGAGGTCATTACTACAGAATCTACAGATGAAAACATTAACAAGAGGATATTATGAGTGACTTTATACCAATAAATTGACTATATGGATGAAATGGAAAATGCTTCAAAAATGCAGCTTACCAATGCTGACAAAAGGAAATAGAAATTCTGGATAATTCAATACTGCTTAAAGAAATTGAATCCATTACTGAATACCTCCCACTGAGAACACCCAAGGCCCAGAAGTGTTCACCACTGAATTCTTTTAACTATCTAAGGAAGAAATAATTCCAATCTTTCACAAAACTTTCTAGAAAATAGTAAAGGTAGCATGCTATCATTTTTATGATGCCAGCACAACTTTGTTTCCAAACTATTTTCATCTCTCATGATGATAGATGCAGAAATTCTTAGCAAAGTATTTGTAATTCTATGGTACCAAAAGCACAAGCAACAAAAGAAAAATAGGCAAATTGAAGTTTATCACAATAAAAAAGTTACGCAAAGGACACTATCAAGAAAGTAATAATGTTGGGCGCCTGGGTGGCTCAGTTGGTTAAGCAACTGCCTTCGGCTCAGGTCATGATCCTGGAGTCCCTGGATCGAGTCCCGCATCGGGCTCCCTGCTCGGCAGGGAGTCTGCTTCTCCCTCCGACACTCCCCCCTTTCATGCTCTCTCTCTCTCTCAGTCTCTCTCTCTCAAATAAATAAATAAAATCTTAAAAAAAAAAAAAAAGAAAGTAATAATGTGGCACCTGGGTGGCTCAGTCAGTTAAGCATCTCTTGATTTCAGCTCAGGTCATGATCTCCAGTCCCTGGGTTCTAGCCAGCCTCGGGCTCCACACTCAGTGGGGAGTCTGCTTGAGGATTTCTCTCCCTCTCCCTGTTCATTTTCTCTCTCTCTCTCTCAAATAAATAAATAAATCTTCAAAAAAAGTGATAACACAACCCTTAAAATGGGAAAAAATATTTCTAAATCATATATCTTATAAAATCCCAGTATCCAGAATATGTATATATATTAAAAAAAGCTCAAAAAGAACAAGCCACCAAACCAATTTAAAATGGGTAAACACTTGAATAGACATTTCTCCAAAGAATATAATCAAATGGCCAAGAAGCACATGAAAAGATGCTTAACATCACAGTCATTAGGGATATGCAAATAAAAACCACAAAGAGATACCACTTCATAGCCGCTAGAATGGCTATGCCCAAACAAATAGAAAGGAATAGGTGCTGGTAGAGACGTGAAGAAATCTGTACCCTCTTACACTGCTCATGGGAATGTAAAATGGTGCAGCCACTGTGGAAAACTATTCGGTGGTTCCCTCAATACTTTAAATATATAATTACCATACGACCATGCAATTCTACTCCTAGGTATACACCCAACAGAATTAAAGACAGGTGCTCAAATAGAACTTGTACACAAAAAATTCATAGCAGCACTATTCACAATAGCCGAAAGATGGAAACAGCCCAAGTGTCCATCAACTGATGAATGGAGAAACAAAATGTGATATGGGCATGTAATAGAATATTATGCAGCCATAAAAAGTGCTTAGATGTGCTGCGATGTGGATGAATCTTGCTCAGGGAAAGAAGCTAGATACAAAGGACCACATACTGTATGATCCCATTTGTATAAAATGTTCAGATAGACAAATCCATAGAGACAGAAAGTAGCCTAATGGTTGTCAGGGCCTAGAGAGAAGGGGGAATGGGAAGTGGTTGTTTAATGGGCACAGGGTTTCCCTTTGTGGTGATAAAAATGTTCTAGAACTAGACAGTGGTGATGGTGGCACCACACTGTGAGTGTATTAAATGCTAATTTTTACATTTTGAAATGGTTAAAATGGTGAAATCTATATTATATGAATTGTACCACAGTAAACAAAATGCAAATTGATTCTAGTGATACATCAAAAAGCAAATATATCAGGATCAAATAGAGTTTATTCCAGGTAGGCAAAAATGTTCTAACATTTAAAAAGATACCATTGTAACTCATCACACTAACAGAAAAAGAGAGAACACACACTTGATCATCTGATAGATTCAGAAAAGTAACTTATAGGTAATTTTAAAATTCCACAGCCCTTTACAATAAAGTTAGTAAGAGAGTACAGCAAACTTCCTGGACACACGATTTTTTTTTTTTTTAAGATTTTATTTATTTATTTGACAGAGAGAGACACAGCGAGAGAGAGAACACAAGCAGGGGGAGTGGGAGAGGGAGAAGCAGGCTCCCGGCTGAGAAGGGAGCCAGACATGGGGCTCGATCCCAGGACCCTGGGATCATGACCTGAGCCGAAGGCAGATGCTTAACGACTGAGCCACCCAGGTGCCCCTGGACGCATGATTATAAGGTAAAATGAATAGTGTACTACACATAAGCAAAGGACAATTAAAAAAAAGATAATAGGATGAAAGTTCCCATTTAACCTAGTAACAGAATTTGTGAAGTACTTAAATAGGAACCTAACCAAAAATACATAAGTTCTATCTAAAGAAAATTACCAAATGTTATTGTAGAACATAAGAATCTTGAATAAATGGAGATATTCCATGCCTTTACATGGGCCAATTCAATATCACAAAAATGTCTATTTTCCCCAAGGTAATCTATTATTTCTTAATACAATTTTGATAAAAATCCTGGAGTTCTCATGGAACTTGACAAGCTGATACTAAAATATATAGAAGATTAATGGGCCAAGAAGATCTGAAACAATTTTGAAGAATAATAAGGTAGGAGAAGTCTACCTACCAGATAGCAAGAGTTACTATAAAGCTACAGTGATTAAAATAGTGCTTTATGGAAGCAGAGACAGAAAAATAGACCGGTGGAGCAGAATTTTGTTTTGCCCATAAGTAAATGCATACGTATATGGAAAATTGATGTATGATGGAAGTGGCATTTCAAAGTGGTAGGAAAAGATGATGTCTAGTATTCAAAAAATGATATTGGGAACATTATTTCCTGTACTAAAGTATTAAATAAAATTAAATTTATGCCTCAGAAAATTTATAAAATATACTTTTTTTTTTTTTAAAGATTTTACTTATTTATTTGAGAGAGAGAGCACAAGCCAGGGGGAAAGGCAGAGGGGAAAGGGAGAAGAGGGAGAAGCATACTCCCCGCAGGGCAGGGAGCCCAACCCAACATGGGGCTCTATCCAAGAACCCTGTGATCATGACCTGAGCTGAAGGCAGATGCTTAACCAACTGAACGTGAGCTGAAGGCAGATGCCCAACCAACTGAGCCACCCAGGTGCACCTGCAATATACTTTCAATAGATGAAAATCTAAATGGGAGCAGCAAACCTTAAAATACTTAGCAGAAACTAGGGGAGGGGCACCTGGGTGGCTCAGTTGGTTAAGCGACTGCCTTCGGCTCAGGTCATGATCCTGGAGTCCCAGAATCGAGTCCCGTATCGGGCTTCCTGCTCGGCAGGGAGTCTGCTTCTCCCTCTGACCCTCCCCCCTCTCATGTGTTCTCTCTCTCATTCTCTCTCCATCAAATAAATAAATAAAATCTTTAAAAAAAAGAAAGAAACTAGGGGGAATATGCTCTCCTTTAAACAGAATAAAAAGGAATTCTTAATGTTAATAAGAAACTTACAAATTTTACTAGTTTAAAAATTAAAACTATACAACAAATAATTACACAATTAAAAAGATAAGCCACAGACTGAGACAAAAAATAGATACTAAGAAGTATTTACTCAAGAAAGAACTGGCATCAAGAATTTATGAACACCTATAAGTTAAAACGTAAATGACAGACTATACAACTGAGAGGGGGGAAAGAAAAAAGGTTGAGGGCAAGATTCTTCACGACACCAGTAATACCAGTAAAAAAGGAAATGCAAATTAAATTTTCAAATAAAGGGCGCCTGGGTGGCTCAGTTGGTTAAGCGACTGCCTTCGGCTCAGGTCATGATCCCAGGGTCCTGGGATCGAGTCCCACATCGGGCTCCCAGCTCAGCGGGAAGCCTGCTTCTCCCTCTCCCACTCCCCCTGCTTGTGTTCCTGCTCTCTCTGTCTCTGTCTAATAAATAAATAAAATTAAAAAAAAAATTTTTTTTCAAATAAATAGCACAGCATACTCCTCACATTGGCTGGACATAGGAAATCTGACAATAAGAAATATGAACAAGGGGGCGCCCGGGTGGCTCAGTTGGTTGGGCGACTGCCTTCGGCTCAGGTCATGATCCTGGAGTCCCGGGATCGAGTCCCACGTCGGGCTCCCTGCTCAGCAGGGAGTCTGCCTCTCTCTCTGACCCTCCCCCCCTCATGCTCTCTATCTCATTCTCTCTCTCAAATAAATAAATAAATAAAATCTTTAAAAAAAAAAGAAATATGAACAAGGATGAGAAAAAATGGTAGTTGTCATACACGGGCAGTGGGAAGTAATGCGTTACCATCACTCTGGGAGGTGGTCTGGCTGTCGACAACAAGGTTGCAGGGGTGCCTGTCCTTGAACCCAGCAAGCCCACTTGTAGGTATGTACCCAAGACAAAAGTGCACACATCAAAATGAGACATGCACAGACAGGGACTAAGCATTGGTTTGTCACAGAAACACAAAAGAGAACAGCTACCCATCAATAAACTTATGGATAAATTGTAGTTTTTTTTAATATAATGAAGCTATTACACAGTAGACAACAAACCCTCAGTAAAACATCCCAAAACATAATGTGGAATAAAAAATAAAGATGATACATACAAAATGACAATACTGAAATAAAAACTTCCAAAACACAAAAGAATACTATTTATCATTTTTGAATACCTGCATATCTGAAAAAAAGGTAAAAAAAAATATGAGTAGATGGACAGGAAGAATTCTTACCAACTTTAGGATTGTGGTTACTTCTGGGAAGGGGTAAAAAGTGAGCTCAGACTGTATTTGTCTGGTTTGGTTTCTTAAATAAACAAACCAAATAGCTAAAGCAAATATAAGGAAATGCTAAAGTTTAGTAACTCTGAATGGGTATTTGTTACATAAGCTCCTGACCTTTAAAGAAAAGTTCACAATGTTTCATAAAAGTTTTTTTTTTTTTTTAACTAAAGTTTTCCTGTGTCAAGAATGTCTCGATTCTCAAGTTGCCCCATTCCTGTCAGCCTTAGAGGAGTAAGGTCCTGGAGTTGGAATTAAATTGCTGTAACATTTTTAAAATATTCCTTATAGGGCTGCATTATAGTCTCTGTGTCCATCATCCATTCATATCATAGAAGCATGGGGGTGGGGGGTTGGACAGTAATTCAAAGAGCAAATGCACCAGATTTAGTCCTTAAGATGTTGAGAAAAGCCTAGAAACCACATCAAGGTCCAGCATCATGGAAACAATCAATTAAGTTATCATGGTACGACATAATACGATACTCTACACAATAATTAAAAATTATGTTTTCTAAGAATGTGAATGACATGACACAGTAGCAAATCTTACAATTTTATATATAAAATTAACTGAAAAACAAAGGATGCAAAATTAAAACAGTAGCATATTTTGAACCATGTAAACACACTAATAGAAAAAAAAAAAAGGGCCGAAAAGATCCCTCAAGGTTAATGTTTTTTCTTTCTAATTCACTGTTTTATGCTTTCCCAAACTTTTTCAAATGTGCATTTACTCCTTTTATATTTAGAAATAAATCCATTAAAGACACATTAAAATGAAGAACAGCAATATACCCCTTCTCTAACGTAAAAAGAAATTATAGTTTACCAAAGGTGTTTTTTTCTAGGTCTTAGACGTGAACTGTATTTTCCCTTCTGTTCTGACACATGCTATGTCTGCTTAAAGTTTTAATCTTGATAAAAAATATGATATGCTGCTTATTTACCTAGACATTAGAATGCACAGTCTGTGGCATCACTGTATTCCATTAGAGAATCATTTTCTTGCCTGATCTTCACAGAATCTCTCACCAAGCTTCTCAGCTAGACTCTGGCATCCTGACAGGTGGACATTTCAGTATTAAGAAATCCAGCCCTTATAAATGTTCGCATGCTATTCTTTAAAAAAAGAAAATGTAAGCTGAAGAATCTAATTAGGTAAGAGTTCTGGTCCCTCTCCTCAGCTGTTCTCTTAGGAACATAGAAAAAAAGAAAGTAAGCAATTGGAAGGAAGGGGGAACGAGGGCAGACTAGATCGACTATCACAATAAATGCTCTCCAAATTCCCTGGTTACATTTGCGAAGAGAGAGCAACAGACCCATCACTTGAAATTGGTAAGAAACTGAGGGCATCACACAGAGATTAAGAAATGGGTTTGAAGTCAATTCAGACTGGGGTAGTTGTGACTAGGAAACTCATTTCATATCTTGGGGCTCTGTTTCCTCATGTGCAAATTGGAACTATAATAATCACAGAGTGAATGTCAATTGTTTCCTTTTGTCCAACACTGGTGCCTATTTCTCTGCGTTTTGGAAAGGGCTGCCAACCACAGGCTCCTGCATGGAAAGGAAGCCATGTGCCCCTGGCCAGCATGATAGATCCAGACACGGGTAGACATACAAGCCAAGACTGGCCAACCAGAGCCCTTCCATGGGATTGTTCAATTTGAAGCTGCAGGAAAAAACAAAAACAAAAATCCCCCAAAGCTAAAGAGGTCTTGCCTTTGGGTCATGTGTCCGGAAATAAGGCGCCATCCTCCTAGCCCTGCAGACAAAGATTAGCTGCAGTAGGAAAGAACGAAGACAACACACATATAGAAGCGGAGTGGTTATGAAAAACCATGAGTAAAGGCAAGAGAAGCAGGGGGCCCTGGGGCAGGCCCAAGGGTCCCAGGCAAGAAGCAAGGGGACAGGGGAAAACAGGGAGTAAGACATCTAATAGTACTGCATTACCTAGAAAGTAAGACGAGAAGAAACTGAACAAGAACAAGGCTTGGCAAGATGAGAGAGCTAGTAAGAGGAGATCCGGCTAAGGGAAACAAAAGTGGTCAGATAGAGGAAGGGTTGTAAGTAGTGGGCAGAAGGGGAAGGAAGGGGAGAGAAGGGACAGAGGCAGATAACCTGAGAGATGGACAGGGAGGGAGAAGGTGGGGAGAGTGAGGAAGTAGAATGAGCTCAAAAATCTTCGTACTCATTATATGCAGAATAAAGTCTGCAACTCTTTCCTGGCATTCCAAGTGCATCAAGCTTTGATCTGTATCCAACTTTCCAGTCTCATTTCTTACAATGCATACCAGCCTCATGTGTCTACTTGAGTTTTCGGGACACACTTGGACCTTTTCCACTTCTTTGCCCTCAGCTCACGCCATTTCTTCAGTGTAGATGCTCGCCCCCACACCCATTCTCCTTTTGACATACTAGCCTCGTTTTAGCACAAAATTCAAACATACCACCCTCCAAGAAGTTTTCTGAGATACCCTAATTCTTTCTCTCAAAACTATCTTGAAGATATTACTTTATTATGGCACTTACTTGCTTTGTATGCCTCCATTAGTTCGTGAGGATTTAGAGAAGAGGAAATGCTTCTTACTCATCTTTAGAGCCCCTTCCACCGAAGTCCTAAGTGATTACACATACAAGTCAGCCAATAAATGTTGGTTGTATTCACCTGAACTTAAATCTATATAGCTCAGCGGCTGCTGACATTGTCATATAGTGGCTCCCCCAAATATCACCTGAACAACCTAAGACAAAATTGAGTTTCTTCTTACTGGGGGAAGAAGGAGCACTATCTTTTTTTTTTTTTAAGATTTTTTTTTAATTTATTTATTTGACAGAGAGAGAGATAGCAAGAGCAGGAACACAAGCAGGGGGAGTGGGAGAGGGAGAAGCAGGCTTCCTGCCGAGCAGGGAGCCCGATGTGGGACTCGATCCCAGGACCCTGGGATCATGACCTGAGCCGAAGGCAGACGCTTAACGACTGAGCCACCCAGGCGCCCAAAGGAGCACTATCTTGAAAGAGTCTTCATAGCCTCACAAATTGGGAAGGGCAATTTGGGAACATTTATGTTACTTGAAGTCTACTTTTAAGCATGTCTTTAGATGTGGGTAACTTGGTTAGGATTGGGTAAGAATCATGAGATAGTAGTTTGGGACTGTGGACACAGCATAGTGAGAATTTTGAAGGAACATGTTCAAAGGGTCTTAAAGTAGAAACTTGTTTAATATTTTTTCTATTGGAGAGTTGATGGGTCTTCAGAATACAACATAAAATTGTTATATGTATCTTCCTGGGCAAGCATTTTCTGAAAGAGCAAAGTTATACTGATGAAGACAGTACAACAGTAGAGTCATGCTAACGTGGATAGTAAGCTGTGTGGAGGGTAGATGGCTTCTTTCTCAACATCAATAAAAATTTGCCAAATATCCAGTAACAGTATAGGAAGGATAGGTTTTAGATAAATGCTAACAGAAAAAAAAAAACAAAAAAACAAAAAACAAGCTTCTTTATTGTCTCATCATCCTAAGGGTCTTCCAATAACCAATTGCCTCATTCTTTTAAAGGAGACAAAACAAATAGAGCACTATCCTCTGATTCCAACACACAGACCCCACTAGGAAATTTAAATTCACCTTTTTAGAACTTTCAATATGCCCCAAAGCTTCTGAATGTTGGAGACAAGTTAGAATGATGAAGTATGGAGACTTTGGGGTTATGTCAGGGATGCTAAACAAGCTTATTTTGCTTATCAATACTGAGTTCCTAGAGGGCTCTTTTGAGAAGATTCTGAAACCAGGTCTGGACCTGCCAGAAATAGCAGTATACTTGATTACTAATGTCTGCCATGAGCATAGGAAGGGCAGTGTCCACATGTTAAGTATTTGCCATTTCTAGGTTATTGAGTTGAGAAGACTATATTGGTTGTTTCATTCCATTCAGACTTCTTGTTTGGTTTTGCTTTGATTTCTGCTTCTTATTCTTTCTGGTAGAGCCACATCCATCCCAAGTAGCCATCATGTCTTTATTGCCAAAATCTTTGGGTGAAAGCTCTGGTGGGTTCCACAAAAATACCACTATTATTTTAGAGAAGTAACATAGTAAAGTGCCATGCAGCCAGAATGGTCTCAGCCAACCAGAATCTTGGGGGAATTAAGGTGAATGCTAAGAATATTCTGATGGGAATACAGGACTAGAAGTAATACCTTCATGCTTCCTGATCACCGATAGCCCCACAGACGGGAATAGGACCCAAACTGGCCAAGAAAACCCTTCCCTAGGATTTTGTAATCCGATGCTAGTAAAAGAAACTGTCTCCCTACTTGCAGTTGCTAAATGGGGTTGGTTTAAGCCTGAGATTGTTAGAGCAATGCTACTTCTCCACAACTTGCCCTTTATCTGATGTCTGGAGGAATCAATGTGAAGAAGGAAAAACTGAGGCTAACTCAGAGCAAAATCACACAGAAAGCAAGGTGACAGAAACTGGATGATATTACGTGACCCTTGACGATTGCCCTACTCCCAGACTTTTCAGTTATGTGGACCAAAACATTCCTTTCGCTGATGCCAATGTCTGAGTCATTTCAAACTCAAAAACTCTTCACTAGGATTCATTAGGGCCCACATCTAATGATCACTCTCAAATTCCAGATACATGCGTAATTCTGTGGTTCTCGAGAGATCCTCATCTTCCTTGGAGCTCTGTACCAATGTGTCATACATTTCATAAGCAGAGACAAAGTTTTTCACTTCACTTTGTAAACACAGCTTTTATACCAGTCAGCTATATCTTTTGTATTGCATGAAACCCAGATTAAAATTCACAGAAATTCATAAGAGGCCAAATACTCCCTTTAGTGATGCCTGCATATGAGTGGACAGATTAAGAGAGAAATCACACTAAGTTACTTGGAAAGATGAGAAAATAGAAAAATATTCACATGATCACTAGCAATCTCTTCCACACTTAAAATGTTCTGGGGCTATATGATAATGGAAATGAAAAATTTAAAAACTATCAAATCTATTTCTAAAAAAAAAAAAAATTGTGAAAAGACAGACAATAGGAAAAGCACATGTCTCCTGATAACAGTGTTGCTTAAATTGACCTCTAGAGGCATGTCTAGCCAATGCAATCCTCCTCTGATAATGCAAGTGTTTCCTTGGTCTCTTTAGTGTTTTGCAAACTGTTTCCTGGAGCCCCTGGGGGTTCTGGTGAAATGCAGCAGGGACCTCATCACTTCATCATGGTGACAGGGAGGACAAAGGACAGACTTCAAGTTATATCTTGCATCAACCAGAATCTCATTTTTAAAATTATTTTTTATATTGGGGTCCCAAAGAAAACTTACATGAAAAAAGGTTTTGACTGCTTAAAAATGTAGAAGCTAAATGCTCTAACCATGCAGACAGCATCAATCCAAGTATTGAGTTCTTAGGTACCGAGGGTCTTAGATAATGGGAAAAGGTATCAGTGGTTTCACATCTAGAGAGGTAACCCCTGCTACTCAAAGTTGGGTGCAATGTATTAATAATATAAAAGGATCATCCTCTTTTGCCAACCCTTTCATTAGAAAATTAGTTTCTGCTCATCTTACTCTCCAGAGCATGCACCATCTGATGAGTTCTGTGTTTGTTAGAAAGTAAAATAAAGTTTGAGGGCAGGGCACTGGTGCTGCCTCCAGGGTTTAATCACTTGGACTTACCACTCTTTTTTTTAAGATTTTATTTATTTATTTGACACAGAGAGAGACACAGCAAGAGAGGAAACACAAGCAGAGTGAGTGGGAGAGGGAGCAGCAGGCTTTTCGTTTAGCAGGGAGCCCGATGCAGGGCTCGATCCCAGGACCCTGGGATCATGACCTGAGCCGAAGGCAGGCGCTTAACGACTGAGCCAGCCAGGCGCCCTTATCAGACACTCTTGATGTGAAATTCTACCATTTGGGATCAGAAGCTCAGCATACAAATAAACCTCTAATGTTCCAACACCTAGACCCCCATATGTAAAGTAACATTCCTTCAAGGCATTCCATTTACATGTGATCAATAATGCAAAAAACATCTGTGCTAGCACTCTGGTGCAAGGGAGACATAGAAAAAGGCTATTAGGAAGCACTGGTATAATAAGCCTATAGATGTATTGTGACTTTATAGAATTATTCCCCAACACATCAAAGACTAACATTGTTGTGACCTTGTTAATTTTATAATTCTGTCCTTTTCCATAACCAGAAAATTGAGGACCTCTATCCTACTTTATCCTTTATCCCACTCTCCATCTTCAAAGTGGGCTTTCTTTTCTCTCTTGCATTTAGATTCCATTCTTCTGCTTGAAGTAGTAAGTTCAGGGAATTTTCAGAGGAAAAACTACTCAAAAGAATATAAATGTCAAACACATGTAAATTTCTCCTGCTCCAGTTTTCCCCAGGTCAGGAATGTCCTTTGTTTTCTCCTGCTATGTTTCAGCTGGCTGACATCTCTGGATGAGGAGCAACCGTCCAGGCAGCATCCTTACAATATAATGACAGTCAGTTACCCAAAATGTGCAGGCACTGATAACGGGATTCAGAAGGGTCAGAAATGAGTGGAAGAAAATAGGCATTTCAAACAAGTGCACAGCAGCTGCTGCTGACCTTGGCTTAAGATTGCATCCAGAGCATTTATTAATTTTCTGTTGTAAAATAGAGGGAAGCCAAGTGAAATCCTCATAAAGGATCATTCTGGAAAGAAGGGGAGAACACTTTATTGTTTAAATGATATCCTGCAGTTAAATTATTTCAGAAACATCTTTGCTCCCACTTGTGTCAGTTCAGCCAAGATAAAGGAGACAGTAAGGAGGAAGCACAACATATCTTCATATTTATACCTTCTTTGAAGATAATCATATAGTTTTTACGGAATTGGGTAACTAAACCAGGCCCATGTAAAAAAAATAGATATACAAAAGATTTCAGCAAATTTGTAACATGAAGAATTTATCCCATGTATATGCCCTCTTGAGGCAACCATAAATATACAAATATGAAAGTAACTGCAGCAGCTACATTTTATTGAGTGCCTACTATAATCCAGGCGTTCTTTTAATTCACAAGGACTCTGCAATTTGGGTAATATTCTCTATCTTGCAAATGAAATATCAAAGGCTCAAATTAACTTGTTCATGGTCAAGCAATTAATGAGGCAGGTCTAGGATTTAAAAGTAACCTTTTTTTACTCTAAAACCAGGAGTCAAAATCTTTGTGCTTTCCACTTAAAAATGGGGAACCAGAATGGTGAGGGGTCAGGAGATTATGTCACATGAGCTGAAGAATTTTAGCCATTTAATCTATAGAAATGAAACTCAACAGGCTTTATAGGATCTGTGGGAAGATATCTAAAAAGGTCACCATATGCGTGAGAATAAACTTCTTTTTAATCCTAAGTTTTATTGAAAACAAACAAGAACTTCTGGGTTCTACTTCTAACTATGACAAAGAAGCTTGATTCAGACTCAACCTCTTATTTAAAACAACTATAAAAGCTAGATAAAAGGGAAAAAAATCCCAACTGTTATATATTCATCAGAGAGCAATTAAAGCAGACAGGATTCAATTCATCAAGACATTGAAGAGAAAGAAAATCTATTGAGAAAACCCTTATATTTGTTTTCTTTTTCCCTCTCCAAATTACCCTGGCCAATTTTTAGAGAAAAGAATATGGGCAGATCAGAAAATGGGAATGAAGAAATTCTGTCTCACTGGGTTGGGAAGACCAAAGTAAATTAGCTCAGGACTACCAAGAAAGCCAGTTTTAAGAGAAAATAAAAATGTTTCTAGATTACCCTTCCTGAAAGTGAAAATAATATGTCACTAGCACAGTGACATTAGAGAAATACTAAAGGAAGTTCTTTAGGTAGAGGGAAGATGATCCTTGGTAGAAGAACAACACTAATGGAGAAATAAATGAAGAGCAAGAGAAAGGGTAAATACTTGGAAAAATCTAAATGAATACTGAGTATTCAATAAAACACATCTTGTGGGAATAAATTTTACATACACAAATATACATACTCTTGAATGTATTTTATACATAATTTTAATATGTGACAATAATAACACAAAAGGTAGGAGAATGGTAAATGGAGTTAATATTTTAAGCTTTATTTACACTAATAGTAGTAAAAGCAAAATTTATGTCAGAATTAGTCAAAGATTCGTGTTGTAATCTTTAAGATAACATCTAAAATAAAATAAAAAATTTATGGTTAATAAGAAAATAGAAGGAAAAGAGAATAATATACAAAAATTACTAATTTAAAAGAAAGCAACAATTGCAGGAAAAAAAATAGGTGGGGCAAATAAAAAACATAGTAAAATAATAGATTTAAACCCCATGAAATGAAATGTAAATGGCCTAAATATTCAACAAAAATAAACATGGTCAAATTGGGAAATAAAGAATAAAACTCAACCATACATTGCTTCCAAGAGACACTAAAATGTAAGAACCAGAATGAGTGAAAATAAAAGGTTATATATCGGGGCGCCTGGGTGGCTCAGTCAGTTAAGCGGCTGCCTTCGGCTTGGGTCATGATCCCGGGGTCCTGGGATCGAGCCCTGCATCGGGCTCCCTGCTCGGTGGAGAGTCTGCTTCTCCCTCTCTCTCTGCCTACTTGTGCTCTCTATCTCTCTGTCAAATAAATAAATGAAATCTTTAAAAAAAAAAAAAAAGGTTATATGTCTGCAAATACTAATCAGAATAAGGCTGGTATAGGTATACTAAGATACAAGTGAAAAGATTTTAAGACAAGAAGTATTAGTAATAGAGACATAGCTTATAATAACAAAAGATAAATTTGACTGGAATATAAATATGTATACATCTAATAACATAGGCTCAAAATATGTCACAAATTTACCAAACTAAGAGGAGAAACAAAAATAGACAAAAATATAAAATTAAAAAATATTTTAAAATTTAAAAAATATATAAAATATACAAAATGCACAAAACTATTTTAAAAATTTATAGCTTGAAAACAACTCACATCTCTCAGTAATTGATAGAACAGAAAAATAAAAAATAAGATATATTTTTGAACCCAATAAACTAATTAGACCTAATTGATATATATAGAACACTAGGACACACAACTGCAGAACACACAGTCTTTTCAAACATACATGGTATCTTGATCAAAATGGGCCATAGAGCAAGAACGTGTCCTCTGACCACAGTGGAATTAAGTTGGAGATTAGCAACCAACAGATAACTAAAAAATCCCCAAATATTTATAAATTAAGCAAGTGTTTTCTAGATTATCTATGAGTCAGAGAAGAAATTACAAAGGCAAATCAGAAAATATTCTCAACTAATTATGAAAACATAGATATCAGAATTTGTGGAACACAGCCAAAGTGATGCTTACAGAGAAATTTAAAATCAAATAAACATTTTAGGGAAAAAAGCTGAAAAATTATGCAACTACCTCCTAAGAAGCTAGAAAAAGGATAGCAAATTAAATATTCAAGTGCAAAAAAAATTATGAAACAAACATAAAAAATTTGCTTTTCTGAAGAGATTAATAAAATTGATAAACATCTAGCAAGACTGATTACAAAAAAATCAAGAATTTAAAAAGGATATCATTACTGATTTTAGAGATACTTAAAAGATAGTAACTTCCAGCTTTCACATAAGATGTAGAAGGTCTTAAGGGATGACTGTTCTCATCATATAAATTAGAAAGATAACTGAATTCCCACACCCTCCTGACATATTTAAGATATCAGAGAGTTACAGACACAAAGTTGTCTAAAGAAATTAAATTAAAGAGGAATCTAAGGTCTTTCTAGGTGAGCAGATAGATACCGGTGTAGTCTTGCCTGACAAATTTCCTCCACGGAACTGTTGCTAAATGTGTGGAAATGGCATGGAAGCTGAATTGGAAAGCAGAGAGAACATTCTGTAGTCTTACAGTGCTTAGATCCCGAACTCCTAACTTGGTGGGGGCGGGGGGATGGGGTGGGGAGTGGCTTGTAGTATATACAAGGACAGAACAAGTTAGTTCTAAAGACATTTGAAAACACAAAATGATAGCTGACTTTGTATCAGAAAACAATGGAAGACAAAAGACAATAAAACTGGTATTTTCAAACTGCTAAAACAAAAAAATTTGGAATTCAGAAAATGAAGCCTATATAAAGACATTTTTTAAACAAACAAAAGCTGAGACAGTATGCCACCAGCTTTTCGGGCTGAAAGGGAATAAATGATGACGGCATGGATCTGCAGGAAGAAATGAACACCAAAAACATCAAATGTGTGCATAAATTAAACAAATTTTTTTAAAGTTAAAGAAAATGATTGGCTATTAAAAAGCACACTAAGAACAATACATTGAGGGGTTCATAATACATACAGAAATAAAATACAGGATATCAATAGCATAATGAGCCAGAGAGAGAGAATAAATGGAATTATACTCATAGAAAGTTTTTACATTGCTCCTGAGATAGTAAAATACTAATTCAATTATCTTGATAGGTTGGGATAATAAATTGAAGACGTATATAGTAATCACTAGAGCCATGATTCTCATCTTTGCTAATTTTTCCCCCAAAGGGAAAAATTTGTTCATTGACTCAACTGGGGCTGGAGGTTGGTGGTAAGGTGGGGGGGTGGGGGCAGGGGGAGGGGGGGGGGATTACTACTGTCCTCTAGTGGGAAGAAACCAGTCATGCTGCTTAACAGCCTGCGATACATAAAACAGCCCCAAAACAAAAAACTATCTGTCCCCAAATGTCAACAGTGCTGAGGTTGAGAAAGCCAAAGTACTAAATGCTTACTAAAGTAACCATTAAAAAAAACAAACAACAACAAAAACAAGATGTTATACCTTAACCTGGAATGATTAAAAAACAAATGATTAATCAAAAAGAAGGTAAGTATAGAGAAAAATAAAAATGGGACAAATAAAAAATAATGAGCCACTAGACATAAAAGCAAATATATCAATGATTACATTGGATTTTTTATGGACAAATACTCCATCTATTGGCATAAAGTGGTTCATAATAAGACAGGTTGTCAGACAATCTGGCAGACAATTTTTCCAGACAGACTGGAAAAAATAAAACACAACTATATTTTGTTTACAAGAGACACACATATATAAGTGCACAGATAGGTTGAAAGCAAAAGGTTTGAAAAAAATATACCATACACACTGTAACCATAAAGTTTGTGTATAAATATCAGAAAAAGTAGACACGGAGACAAGGAGTATTATGAGAGATAAAAGGGGCATTTCATCATAACAAAATGGTTGGTCAATGGAGGACACCATTACAAATGTGTATGCAATGAACAGCATCGCTTCAGAATACATGAAGCAGGGGCGCCTGGGTGGCTCAGTCGTTAATCATCTGCCTTCAGCTCAGGTCATGATCCCAGGGTCCTGGGATCAAGCCCGGCATCAAGCCCAGCATCGAGCCCTGCATCGGGAAATTTAACCAACCGAGCTTCCTGCTCGGCAGGAAGCCTGCTTCTCCCTCTCTCACTGCTTGTGTTCCCTCTCTAGCTGTCTCTCTCTCTCAAATAAATAAATAAAATCTTAAAAAAAAAAATTACATGAAGCAAAAATTAAAGCTAGATTTGACAGAAGTAATCTATAGATTATAGACAGATAAATCTATAGTTATAGTTGGAGGTATTAACATCTCTCAGTAATTCATAGAACTAGCAGTAATCAATAGAACAAAATTATTCAGTAATATTCGGTATTGGCAAAGAAGATTTCGCACAATCCCTTAACCAATTTGACCTACTTGATATATATCAAATATGACAAACAGTCACTACAGAATACACCATCTTTTCAAGTGCATGTGGAACATCCTCCCAAATAGACCGTAAGCTACTTGGTAAAGCAGGTCTCAAAAGTTTAAAGGCAATGAAACCAAAAAAGCTCTCTGCACATAATTGAATTAAACCAGAAGCCGATTATAAAGACAACGAGAAAATCCCCAAATGCTTGACAGTTAAATAACGTATTTCCTAATAACCCACGAGTTAAAGAAACAATACTTAAAATTTGAAAATAATTTGAAGAAAAATCAATGAAAATTCACTATGGCAAAATTTGTGGAATGGAACTAAAGAAGAGTTTAGAGGAAATCTTACAGCTTTAAATGTATATTTTGGAAAAGGTTTAAAACCAATTATTTAAGCTTCCTTCTCAAAAAACTAAAAATAAAATGGGAAGTGGAAATGAACAGAAATCAATGAAATAGAAAATCAACAAAGCAAAAAATTAGTTGAGAAATTTTAAAAACAAGTAACTTTTTTGCAAGACTAATCAAGAAAAATATATAAAAACTACAACTATCAGGAATGGAAAAGGAATATCACCTCAGATATTAAAAAATGAGAATGTTATGAACAGTTCTACATCAATAAATATGTCCACTGAGATAATAAACAAATTGCTTGAGAACACATCTTACCAAAACTGACACAGAAAAATAAAGAAAAGTGAAATATTTCTGTGTTGGTTAAAGAATTAGAATCTATCATTTAAAACCTTCCCACAAAGTAAAATACTGACCATATGGCTTCAGTAGTGAATTCTACCAAACACTCAAATACACAAATAACACCAATCATACACAAAGTCTTTCAGAGAAGAGACCAAAGAAAAAACTCTCAACTCATTTTATGAGGCCAGCATTATCCTGATACCAACATTCAACAAAGATTTTACAAGAAATGAATAGAAACATAAAATGTCTAAAACATACCAGCAAATCGAATAGAGCAATATATGAAAAAGGACAATACATCATGATCAAATGGGCTTTATTCCAGAAATGCAAGGTTAGTTTAACCTTCAAAAATCCATTGAAATAAAAATATACTCCACATGAATTGGAAGACTCATTGAGATATCAATTATCTTGCACCCAAAATTAATCTATAAATTCAATGTAATCCCTACCAAAATCCAAATAGGCTCTTTTTTTTTTTTGTAGAAATTGACAAGATGGTACTAAAATTTGTGTAAAATATTAAAGATCTAAACTGGCTATGAAGACCTTAGAGAAAAACAAATGTAAACATACACTACTAAATTTCTAGAGCTTCTATAATGCTATAGCAATTAAGACAGTGGGACAGTGTGGTGTTGGGAACAAAAATAGACAACTAGATCAGTGGGACAGACTATAAAGTCAGGAAGTAGATTTATACACAAATGGCTGCTTTATTTTGCTAAGCAATTCAACTGGGAAAGGAAGGCCTATTCAATAAATGATGTTAAACATATGAGGGGAAAAAAAAAGAAGAACCTTGACCTCTACTTCATACTGTACATAAAAGTTAATTTGAAGTAGATTGTGAATTTAAAGAAACCTATAAAGCTTCTAAAATAAAATTTTGAATGTCTTCATTTACTGAAGTAAATTCCTTAAGCAAGACACAAAGAATACAAATTGTAATCTTTTTTAAAAAAATGACTTCATTAAAACTAAGATCCTTTAAAACTCCTAAAAGGAAACATAAGCACTAATCTCCTAGACATTGGCCTTTGCAACATTTTTCTGGATATATCTCCTCAGACAAGGGAAATGAAAGCAAAAATGAACTATTGAGATTGTACCAAGCTAAAAAGCTTTTGCACAGCAAAGGAAACCATCAACAAAATGAAAAGACAACCTCCTAAATGGAAGAAAACACTTGCCAATGATATAGTTAATCAGGGGTTAATATCAAAAATACGTAAAGAACTCCTACAACTCAACATGAAAAAAAAAAAAACAAATAATCTGTTTGAAAAATGGTTAGAGGACCTGAATAGACATTTTTCCAAAGAAGACATACAGATGGCCACCAGACACATGAAAAGATGCTCAACATCACTCATCATCAGGGAAATGCAAATCACAACCACAGTGAGATATCACCTCACACTTGTGAGAATGGCTAGTATCAAAAAGACAAAAAATAACTGTTGATGAGGATGTGGAGAAAAAGGAGCCCTCATGCACTGTTAGTCAGAATGAAAACTGGTACAGCCACTACAGTAAATAGCATGAAGTTTCCTCAAAATATTAAAAATGGAAATACCATAAGACCCAATAATTCCACAGCTGGTTATTTTCCAAAGAAAACAAAACCATTAATTTAAAAAGATATGCACGCATATGTTTACTGCGGCATTAATTACAATAGCCAAGATACGGAAGCAATCTAAGTGTCCGCTGATAAATGGATAAAGAAGATGTGGTGTGTATGTGTGACACACACACACACACACAAAATGAAATATTACTCAGCCATAAAAAAGAATGAGATTTTGCCATTTGTAACAACATGGATGGACTTAGAGGGATTATGCAAAGTGAAATGAGTCAGACAGAGAAAGATAAATACCATATTATTTCACTTATATGGAATCTAAAAAACAAAACAAATGAGCAAACAAACAGAAATACTCATAAATACAGAGAACAAAACAGCAGTTGCCAGAGGGGAATGAGGGGATAAACAAAATAGATGAAGGGGATTAAGAGCTACAAACTTCCAGTTATAAAATAAATAAGTCATGGGGATGAAAAGTACAGCATAGGGAATATAGCAAATAACATCACAGTAACTTTGTGTGGTGACAGATGGTAACTACACTTACTATGGTGAGCATTGCATAATGCATAGGATTGTCGAATCACTACATTGTACACCTGAAACCAATATAACATTTTATGTCAACTATACTTCGAAAAAGGAAAGAAAAAAACTTCAATCTTCTGCCCATCAAAAGATATCTTTAACCAAGTGAAAAGGCAAGCCACAGACAAGGAGAAACTATCATATAGAGATACAGAGATATATGACAACAGACTCATATCTATAATGTGCCACAATTCTTATAATTCACTAAGCAAAGGTAAATAGCCCAGCTTTTTAGAAATGAGTGAATGACTTGTTAAGTCACCTTTCGATAGAAGGTATTCAAAAGGCCAAAAATAGAAGAAAGATTCCCAACAGTGTAACTCAACAGGGAAATTCAAATCAAAACAACTAAGAGATACCATTACATACTCACTAGTAAGGCTAAAGTTAAAAAGGCTCACAAAACCAAACACTGGAGGGAATGTGGAACAGTGTAACCATTGTACATTACTGGTAGAATGTAAACTGGTTCAAATACTTTTGACAACTGCTTGGAAGTTTCTCATAATGTTACATATATATCCTACCTTATGGCCTACAAATTCCATGCCTACATATATAACAAAAAGAAATAAGTGTATATGTCTACAAAAATACTTGAATAAGAAGGTTCATAGCAACTTTATTCATAATAGTTTAAAATAAGATATGATTTGTCCATCAACACAAAAATGGATTGAAAATTGCGGTGAATTCATATAATGGAATATCATAATGCAATAAAAACAAAATACGCTACTGACGGGCGCCTGGGTGGCTCAGTCATTAAGCATCTGCCTTCGGCTCGGGTCATGATCTCAGGGTCCTGGGATCGAGCCCCGCATCGGGCTCCCTGCTCAGCGGGAAGCCTGCTTCTCCCTCTCCCACTCCCCCTGCTTGTATTCCCTCTCTCGCTTTGTCTCTCTCTGTCAAATAAATAAAAACTTAAAAAAAAAAAATACACTACTGACAAACATAACAGAGGTGACTATCAAGAACATTACAATGAGCAAAAGAAACCAAACACAATATATGTACTGTATGATTCTGTTTATATGAAGTTCAAAAACAGATGCAACTAATCTACTGTGATATATATCAGAACAGTGGTTACTTTGGGAGTAGGGGATGTGAATATTCATTGGGAAGAGTATAGAGGAACTTTCTGGGGACACCTTGGTGACTCAGTCAGTTAAGCAGCCAACTCTTAATTTCCAGCTCAGGTCATGATCTCAGGATCATGAAATCAAGTCCTGCATCGGGGAGTCTACTTCTCCCTCTCCCTCTGCCCTTCCCCCCTGCTTGTTCTCTCTATCTCTCTCTCTCTCTCGCTCACTCGCTCTTGCTTTCAATCTCTCTCTCAAATAAATAAAATCTTTTTAAAAAATTTTAAAAAGAAGAAGAAATAACAGTAATACCACAAAAATTGTACCAGGAAATGGAAAAAGGGGGACACTTTTAAACTGGTTTTATAAAGTCATGCCAAAACATAAGACCAATCTCTCTCATGTTTAAGTTTTTAGTCATAGAAATCTTGACAAAATATTGGCAAAATCAAACTTACCAATAAGTATATAGAAGATAATACATCATGACTAAGTTATATTTATTCCAGGAATATAACTTTGGTTTAACATTAGACAATCAATCATAATAATGGCCACATTGACAGAAAAAATATCTGACCAACTCAATAGCTGAGCAAAGCTTTTGGTAAAATTCAGTACCCATTCATAATTTAAAAAAATACTTTAGCAAACTAGGAATAAAAGGAAACTTCCTTGATCTGGTATTATATCTAATATTTTAACTAATGATAAAATTCTGAAAGAATCTCCCTGCTATATAAAATGGTACAAGGATACCAGTTATCATCTCTTCTATTAAACATTGTAAAGGAGTCCTGACTAATGGAATAAGACATAAAGAAGAATAAATAGCATAGGATTTGGAAGTGAACTAAAATGATTTTGTCAAACACCATAGTTGTGTATATGGAAAATACAAAAGAGTCTATACACAAATAGAATTACTAAGTGGATTTAGCAGATCACTGAATATGAGGTCAATAAACAAAATTCAATCGTAATTTTCATACAAGCAAAAAACAATAAGTTAAAATGTAAATACATAATTATATACTATTTATAACAACATCAGAAAACATCATTATTTGGGGGAAACTTTAACAGATATGCAAATCTTCTACAGAGAAAACTATAAATATTACTAAGGAAAACTTCAGAAGATATAAATGAGAGGATATAGCATGTTCATGGATTGCAAGCATAAATGTAGAGATGATACCTCCCCCCAAATTTATCTATAGATTCAATGCAATCCCTATCAAAATGCCAGTGATTTTTTTTGAAAATTGACAGATTCTAAAGTGTGTGTGTGTATGCAAATGCAAAGGTCCAAGGTAAACTCAAAGTAGAAAGAACAAAGTTGGAAAACTTACACTACAAGATACCAAGATTTATTTAAAATTTATTAAGACAATGTGGAATTGGCACAAGAATATACACACAAATCAAAGAAAGAAAAGAATTCTTAAACAGACTCACTCTTTTTGGCCACTTGATTTATGACAAAGATATCACTGCAATTCAAAGAAATTGTTGGTCCTTTAATGAACTACACTGGATTAAATGGATAGTCATATGAATAAAACTTGATGGTTGAGATTCTTTCCCCCATGTTTTAGAGGAGGACACTGGGACTCCAAGAGGTAAATGGTGTCACTAAGATCACATAGCTAATAAACCAGAGCTACATAAGATGTTGTTGATCCTGGTTATGAGCCAAGAGCATTAGACACATTGTTTTATTTGATTCCTCCAAATATTCTTTTTATGAAAATTTTGTAGATAAGGGAACATACTCCCAGAAATTAACTCCTAAGACTACCTGTGAAAAGCAGAATAGTGACACCCTCCTCCCAAAGATGTCTCCATCCTAATCCACAGAACCTGTGGATATGTTATTTTACACAGCTAAAGGGACCTTGCAGATGTGTTAAGGATTTTGAGATGGGGAGATTATCTTGGATTATCTGGATAGGCCAAATTCAATCACAAGGGTCCTTATAAAAGGGAGGCAGAAGGGTCAGAATCAGAGATGTGATCATGGAAGAAGAGGCCAGAGAATGAGTTTTGAAAATGCTACATTGCTGGCTTTGAAGATAAGGAAGTGGCCTCGAGCCAAGGAATACAGGTGATCTCTAGAAGGTGGAAAAGACAAGGAAATGGATTTTTCTTTAGAGCCTCTGGAAATAGCACAGCCCTGCTGACACCTGGATTTCAGCCCACTGAAAACCATTTCAAATCCCTCACCTCCATAATTATAAGGTAATGAAATTGTGTTTTAAGTCACTAAGTTTGTGGAAATTTGTTACAGCAGCAATAGGAAGCTAATCCACACACCCAACCAGGATTTGCTTCTAGTTTTTTGTCTCCACAATCTATGCATTTAATCACAAGATGAGCATAGTTACCATAATGAGAAGCAAAGCTAAAGCATCTCTCAGAATCGTTTTCCCTGGAGAGATCTTTAGCACAGCCTAATTGATCATGGTATCTCTAAAACTGAAATATACAAGCAAGCTACTAAAGCCTTATTTGATTTGTATAAGTATACAAACATACTTAGCAACTGGTAGAATCCTCATGAAGTGAGAGCTCCCTGAATAGTCTTGAACTTTTTTCCCAATATATGTATAGATGTAAGTATATACATATATAATACATATATATAATGTATACATGTATACATACATATATAATATATATACACATACATATATACATACATAATATATATACATACATACATATATAATATATATACATACATACATATATAATATACATACATATATAATGTATACATATATACATACCTATGTGTGCATCTATATATATATATATATATACCCACCTTAGACACATTTGAGTATCTGTATAGATATGCATACAGATATACATATATATATATACATATATAATGTATACATATACACATACCTATTTGTGCATCTATATATATATATTCACCTTAGACACATTTATGAGTATCTGTATAGATATGCATACATATATACATATATATACATGTACATAATGTATGTATACATTATACATATACAAATGTATATGTATACGTTACATATATATACATTATATGTGTAATATAATATATATAATATATATTATATATAATATATTATTATATAATTATAATATATTATAATATATTATATTTATATTATAATATATTATAATAATAATAATATATTATAATATAATATATATTATAATATAATATAATATTATTATAATATATTATAATATAATATAATATTATATTATATAATATATTATAATATATTATAATATAATATAATATAATATAATAATATTATATTATATATTATAATATATTATATAATATATTATAATATAATATATATTGTATTACATATATAATGTATATATATGTAACGTATACATATATACATGCCTATGTGTGCATCTATATATATATATACACACACCTTAGACACATTTATGAGTATCTGTATAGATATGCATACAGATACACATATATATATGTGCATGTATATGAATAAAATATCCTTGAAAGAATATATTAAGAAACTGTTTTAAAAAGTTTGCTTCCAAGAAGGGGAACTGAGTTCCAGAGGGATAAATTTGGGAGGCTTTTCATTTTACACTTAATATCCTTTTGTATATTTTAAATGTTGACCCAACAGAAGTGTTTTGCCTATTAAAAAATACACACTTAAGAGAGACTCCGGGTGCTTTTTTTTTTGGATCCTCAACCACTTCTCTCACCCAATACTCACTGCCTTTTCTCCACTCTACCCTGAGACTGTGAGGCTTCATCTGGCTATGGCCCTTATGCCTGTCCCCCACAGAAAGCGCAGACCCTCCAGGTCAGCCCCCGGGCCCCATGGCCCCCTGCACAGGTAGAGTTCGTCCTCCTGCCCTCCCAGCCTCCCACCACTGCTTTATCTCTGTACCATCTGCCACTATCCGGTACAGTTTATATTTTACACCCGTATCTTGATCACTGTTTCCCCCCACTAGAAAGTAAGCTCCGTTAGGGCATGGATTCTTGTCTGCCTTTCTCACTACTGTGACCCAGCACATATAGGAGTGCCTGGACATAATAGGCTTGCAATAAATATTTAATAAGGGAATGACAAAGGGAGCGAGTGAAGGAATGAGTGATCATTCGGTACTATGCTGGGAACCCCAGTTTCACCAGCAACAACGTGAAGAAGAAATGAGCAGAGGGAGGTCTGTTCCTTATGGCCAGGACTGGGTAGGAAGAAGAAATTTCTATGGGGGCATGTCCCCTCTGTTATATGTCTCTGGAGGCAGGTCTCCTCCACCCACTTCTGCCCCACGGCACCTACTGCAGCAGGAGCTCAGGAAAAAAAGGCTGGAATCCAACTAAGTGGGCATAGGGCCCCCATGGCTGGGAGACCACTGATGTGAGAAAGGGACACAATGACAATCACATTCACAACAGGTAGGAGAGCACCATGAACATCTTAATAACGAAATCTTACAATTTCCTAAAGGGGCAGGAAAACCTGCAGAAAGAATAACTAAGAAGGATACTTGGAACTTTGCTGCATGATTTGTGTTAATCATGGAAAACTTTTCAGGGGATGAGGTCCTAGCCTTTTTTATATACAAGTGTATTCCTAGAATAGGTTTATGAGAATATCACCTATGAAAAATTACGAATCATTCAATAAATATTTACCAAGCACTCATCTGTGCCCTGGGCACTGCTCATCCCGGGGAAACAGCACTCAATAAGGCAGATGAAGCCTTCACGGGGCTTACATTCTTTTTTTTTCTTTTTAAATATTTTATTTATTTGTCAGAGAGAGACAGAGAAAGAGAGAGAGAACACCAGAGCTTACATTCTAATGAGCAAGACCAGGCACAAACAGGTCACCCAAACTACAGATACTGCTGTTTCAGCCTGTGCTTTGCCACACGAAGGAAATAAATTGAGAGAAGCCAAGGAGACCTCCGTGAAGATAGGCACGGAGGAAGGAGCAGCCCACAGCATCAGGGCTCGTGCTGCCTCTGACTCCTTGCAATGCACTTCCAAAGTTTGCTGCCCACAGCATCTCAGAACATCAGCAGGGGTACCACCTGGGAACTTCTCAGGCAGAATCTCAGGCCTCCTCACAGAACTCCTGAATCAGTCTGTATCCTAACCAGATCCCCAAGGTTTGCACACACACTCAAGTGTGAAAACGACTCGCTGGGACTGCTTCTCGATGCCAGCACTGCACTATGTCCCTGCTCTGTCTGTGTAACAAGTAACAAGCCAGAAGTGGTCCCCTACCCTGGCTGAGGGGACTGGGTGGATCCAGATCCCTCAAGGCTCAAGGGCACTCACTCTGCCATGTGCATTTCCTGCTTTCCCGGAGCTTCCCCGGGGTTAAGTTTGGTTGCCTGCTGTGGCAGTGGGTACCCTCTATTGGCTGCCTCCCTTTTCCTGTATCACTGCCCTACTTTTCTACCCACCTTCCCTGGACCTCCCAAGTCAACTGCTGCTGTCTGCTTCCTGTCTCAGGGTGCTCTGAAGGGACCCCACGCTAAGACAGCCGGCCCCTCTGAGTAGGGGGCATCTGAGTGGAGAACCTATGAAGAAGGTTGGAAAAGAAAGGGGAGAGGCGCTCTCCCAGCAGAGGCAACAATCCATGAAGAGCCCTGAGGCTGGGGAAAAAACATGTGGTGTTGGAGGACCAGCACTGAGGCCACTGAGGCAGGAGCATGGTGGGAAGCTGTGTGGAGAATGGGTGTCACAAGAATAGAAGGGAGAAGGGTTGACGTTCACATCAATGCACTAATGCAGGGGACAGATGAGCATGGCTTGGATGGACCTGGTGGAGAAGTGTTAGTAGAAGGTCAAAGAGGCAGGTAGAAGAGTTTTGACTTCATTGCTAAGCGTAGCCTGAAGATATCCACCACTGTTTGGAAATAGTCACCTGACTATTATTAGCCTACTGTTGACCAGAAGCCTTACCACTAACCAACAGTCAATTAAAAATAGTTTATATATTGTATTAAATACTGTACTACTCTTAGAATAAAGCTAGAAAAAAGAAAATGTTAAGGAAGTCCTAAAAGACATAGTATTATACTGTATGTATAGAAAAAAATTCACATGTAAGTGAACCTGCATGGTTCAAACCCATGTTGTTCAATGGTAAGTTGTTATTTTTCTGAGGCAAAGCTCAGCAGGGCTGGAGCAAAACCTGTATGAATCGATGGGAGGTAAAGTGATGGCGAGAGTAGTTTCCAAGCATGTTCTGCTGAGTGATTTATACAGTGTTCTTAATTTCAGGATTTCTCAAAACCTTTCGTATGTGCTTAGTGATTCTCCACAAGAAAGGTATGATATCTCACACTTCCTAATCTTATTTGATAAAGATCGTGCTTTTTGATGTTTTCAATTTTTAAAAAACATTTAGATTACCCCCAGATAAGAAAAATTATCTTAGATCACATTATGAAGTGACTTGTGTGTCAAACCTAGGAAATGACCATAAAAAAGAAGTTTTTAAGAAGGGACCATCAATATGATCATATTGATGTTTTAAAAAACTAATTCTAATAGTAGAGACTGTTTGCTTGAACTGATAGCCACAATAATAGGATCTTAAATGATCACATAACCTCTGCTAAGAACACATTCTAATCTTAGAAAATTCTTCTTGTCAAGTTCATCAAACTCTTCTGATGGGGATCTAACCTAAGTCTTTCTTGCTACAGATTAAGTCAATGTATCATCCCTGCATTCTCCTTTATCATTCACATTCTTTTTCCAGATTATAACAGCATTTTCCTCTTTTGCTGACTCCAGCAAAGCTTATTACATAACAATACACCAGAGAAACACAGGTGGTGAACACTAAAATCAGATGATTTCCAAATTCAAATTTTTTCAAAATAACGAACAATTCAGTTTCCTGTGAATTTGCTCAAGTCTATTCTTTTCTAGGTATAAATACTCTATCTAGGTATAAATAGGCTCTTTCTTGCAGAAACCATTCTATTTTGCCTCCTGAACACTATTGCTTGAGAATATTTGCACATAACACCATGCTATCCAACAACTGGGCACGTGTTTCTCATCAATCCCCAGTGAGAATCCCAGATTGAGGAGAGCTGGAATCAGGAGTCCTCTGTCACCAGCTATGTGACCTTGAGTAGGACACTGTCCCATCTGTGCTTCACCTTCTTGATGTATGAAATGCAGCTGTTTAGAGTAGGTGGTCTCTAAAGCCTGTACCTTGTCCATGAGTCTGAGACCTGCTCTCTCAGCCTCTCAGCTCTCCTGTCTACAAAAGAAGGCAAATTCCCAGGATTGTGGAGACCTCTAGACACTTTCCCTCTCAAGGTTCTGGCTCTAGCACATTCACGACAGAAAATTACTCAGCACTGAAAATTTAGTAATGATCAATTTTGCCCAACCTCTTTTAGGTCAAGTGAAGTCTAAATATGTAACCCCTCTGGTCTATACCACCCGTCAAATGGCTTCACAGAACATTTCCCTTTCCTTGGAATAAAAAGTGACACAGTTTCTTAAATTCCACATATGAGTGAAATACAGGTAAATCCTGTGCATCTCCCAGGGGTCCTTCCCTCATCATGTGGGAGCTAATCAGTTAGCCCAAACTAGAAAATGCAGGCAGAAGAATCCAAGTCTGAGAAGAAAACTTTGGAGTTTTAGTACAATGATTATAGCTTGTTAAACTAGAAATCCCCTATCTAGCCCACAGATGAGGGTTTTTTTGGAGTTTGAAGTTTGAGCAACCTCATGAAAATGTGAAGAACTCACTTTAAAACCTAGATTTCCCATTTCTCTTGAAAAATCTGAAAATCGATCGATGCTAGGACCCCATCACCTTGCTAGCATGTAACCCAGCTGGTCCCTTATTCATTCTCATTGTTTCCCTGACGTGTGGCCAAGGGCTTTCATCATGCTTTGTGGTCTTGTTGCTGTTCTTTAAAAACAGAAGAAATTTTCTCTGTATCTGTATTGGGGAAACAAGAGATACACCAAATGAACTGAAACAAGAAAAAAGGAAAACAGCTTATTTCTATGGGGAAGAAGAGGGCAAAGCTTTTTGTTCAGACAGATGTGAGCCCACTTGACTCTTCTGCTTGGCTCTATGGGCATTTAAGTTTGAGATAGTTTGGGAAGCCTGGGGTGGGGGAATCAGCTGTCCCTTCTCCATGATTCAATCTTTCCATCTATGAAGTAAGCTGGTTAGACTGGATGGTCCTTCCTGCTTGGAAAGGAAGTCTAACACCCTGTATTCCAACAAAGTCAAAAAGCTTCTGATAAGGACAAGTCAACCAAATTTGGGTTCTGCTAGGGTAAGAAAAGACAATACTGACACCCAGTTGTCCATTAACCAGCTCCCATCTGATGCCCCAAAGTTCCTGAGGACTGCTTAGGAACTCAGACAGAACCTTCTTCATGTTCTGGAGCCATAGGAAACAAAGGACTACCTAAAGCCAATGACAGGAAAATAACAACAAAAAAAATAGCATTTACTGGCTTGTTTTCTAAACCCTTCTGATGGGGATCTGGCTAAATCCTGGTTTGGCTTCAAGATATCCATTATATCACAAGCATTTGTATTCAACAAGATATTTGTCTTACATAATGGAAACAAATATGCTTTTGAAAATGCAAGACTTATTTCCCAGGAGGTAAAAGCCCAAATACCCTGAACTATTCTATAATGATTTCTTTGATTTATTAATTAGTCTTCTGAGCCCTGAAAAGTAAATGATAAATACATGAGATGATGAGGACAGGAACTCTGTTTGACTAGTTTGTGAACCTCTCAGCATGACCTCAAATCCTTCAATTTGGAATAATAATGAGGTTACTGCAAGTGTGAGGGCTGAGGCAGAATTGGCAGGGAAAACACATTTTGAGAGCTTCTTTTACTTTCAATGGGCTAATAGTTACCAGAGTTTTAAAACCAGCAAGGTCTAAAATGTAACCTTTGGTGACATTTAGTCTGACTGCTGAACAAAAGAAAATAAGTGAAAAAAATGTATTTTAATAATTATTACTTTCCATCAAAAGCCCTTGATTTTGGAGGAAAAAAAAAAAAAAAGGACCAGCGACCTGGCCTTCCAGTCACAATGTAAGCTGACGTCTCAATGCAATACTCTAAATTAGACTTCAGAGTATTAGCACTGTCAGGAAAGGTGGGAAAGGAAATGCTGTTACAAAAATATCTACAGATCTTGTCTTTTTATTAGTAGAGAAATCACCAGCTGGCATCATGGCACAACTGAAAGGCTCAAGATGCACACTGAAGAAAAGATAGAGTAAACAGGTTCATAGATTCCCCTCCTCTCATAAACAACAAAATCAAGGGAAAAAATACCAGAAAAAGAAAAAATCTGCCACAACCAAACAAGGAAATCAAATGTCATAATCTCTAAAAGACAAAAGAGGGCGCCTGGGTGGCTCAGTTGGTTAAGCAACTGCCTTCGGCTCAGGTCATGATCCTGGAGTCCCTAGATCGAGTCCCGCATCGAGTCCCGCATCGGGCTCCCTGCTCGGCAGGGAGTCTGCTTCTCCCTCTGACCCTCCCCCCTCTCATGTACTTGCTCTCTCTCATTCTCTCTCTCTCAAATAAATAAATAAAATCTTTAAAAAAATAAATAAATAAAAGACAAAAGAAAGAAGATGACTCTTATCTTGTTCCCAGAGGATAAAAAAGTCCTGAGAATGTCCCGCAACACTCCCCAAATTAGCAAGAAATACAAGAAGAATGGTATCCTTTTTTGTCTCTTTTGACCCCAACATAGTACTGAGGAAATGGTCTGGGGGCTGAGGAGAAATGAAAAGGAAATTCAAGAGTCGGCCTCCACCCACTTGTGCAGAAGCATAGGATACCGGACTCCACGCTGAATTGGGAGAACCATCTAGAAGATATTACCCTATGCTTCATTAAGTGGAACAGTCCCAGGCACAAGACAAAAACAAAATTTAAGGAACAGAAACCAGTTCCTCAAGAAAGATTGTACACAACCCCAGTGGAACTCTCTCTTCCCCCACCATGCCCGCAGGCTAGAGAGAGGGGGATGGAACACCACACCTGGGCCTTCTAGCTGTAGCTACAGGGTAAGACAAGTCTCGGGTGATGGTTAAAAGAGGGCTGGGGAGAATTCTCTCCAACTGACTGACAAGCGAGGTAGTTTACAGAGAAGCCCTCTTAAGCAGGAGTAATGCAAAAAGGAACAAAGTGTTAACCTGAAAATATCCAAGAAAATTCAGCATGAGAAAGCAGTTAAAAAGATTAATACCTTAGTTTCATAGAAAACATAGCCCAAGCATCATTCCCAAGTGCTTTGTCCAATAGAATACATTAATAAGATTACTTAAAAGCAATAAACAATAAATTAAACTTCTCAAAGTCTAGCCAATAAAATTACAGAATCAAATATAAAGAGATATGGTAAAGCTAAGGAAGTGAATAAGAACCAAACTAAAATAATACCATTTAAAAACTCATGAATAAATTAGAAGCAGCAAGAAAGAGAATAAATATAATTGAAAATGAAATTCAGGACAGAAGACGAGATAATAACAGCAGAGAAGGAGGGGAAAAAAGCTAATGAGAAGCAAATAATAGATATAAAACAGGAAGTTATGACATTCTAAAAAGAGAAAATCTCTGAAGTAGTGCTGTGAGTTGAACTGTGTATCCCCCCAAAGATGGACGTCCTAACCCCCAGTGCCTGTGAATGCGAACTTATTTGTAAATAGGGTCTTTGCAAATATAATGAAGTTAAGAAGTCACACTTATTAGGTGGACCCTAATCTAATCTGAGTAGTGTCCTTATAAGAGAAAACAGAGATGTTAAGAAGAGAAGATCATGTGGAGACACAGAGACACACAGGGAAGGATAGCCAAGGGAACACCAAAGCAGAGATTTGAGTGATGCTTCTACAAATCAATGAACCTCAAGGATTGCCAGCCTTCACCACAAGTAAGGAGAGGGGCAGAGAACAGATTCTCCATCAGAGCCCTCAGGGAGAATCAACTCTGCTGAAATTCTGATTTTGAACTAGTTGCTTCTGGAACTGTAAGAGAATAAATTTCTGTTGTTTGAAGTTACTCAGCTTGTGTGGTACTTAGTTAAAGCTGCACTAGAAAATGAAAACAAGTTCTACAAATAGAACAAATCATTTAAAGTATTGGGGGTGGGGCACCTGGGGGGCTCAGCCAGTCAAGCATCTGCCTTTGGCTCAGGTCACAACCCCAGGGTCCTGGGATCGAGCCCCACATCAGGCACTGGGGAGTCTGCTTCTCCTTCTCCCCCTGACCCTCCCCCACTCATGTTCTCCCTCTCCCTCTCTCTCTCTCAAATGAATAAGTCTTAAAAAAACAAAACCAAAAAAAAAAAACCCTCTGGGAACTAAGATTGAGAAATGGAATAGAAATATTGTAAATCTTAGAGAACTAGGACTTCTACTACCTCCATTTTGACCGCAAACTTTCTAAATGAGTAAGCGCTTTCCAGCTTACCTCTTAACTCAGGCAAAAGACCTCGTGAGCAAAGCATCCCCTAATGGGAACCGAAACCATCCCCTGGAGCACTAAGGACTGGCTGGAGCCAGCAAAAGCCTGCCCATGCTTGATTCTAAGACAATGGTCGCCTTTTACTGCCCACCCACGTGGACCCACCTACCTTTGTCCCGTGTTTTCCTTATACAAACCTGGAAGTATCTTCAGCACTTTGGAGACAGTCTTTGAGACGCTCTTCTGATGCCTTCCCTGTGATGGCCACACAGAAATAAATTCCTTTCTTGTTTCACCACCACAGGTTTCTCTGCCTTTGGATTTTGTCAGTGGCGACTGGCTGAACCTGATCTGTGTGGGACCCCAGAAGCCAGGTGCCCTTGCATGCTGTGCCCCAGCTACATTAGCAGAAATATTTAACTATAATAAAATGTATAAAAAGTAGCTACTAATAGTTTGAGAGAAGGACACAAATAAACACTGCTTAAAATTTAAATATGATGGGGTGCCTGGGTGGCTCAGTTGGTTAAGCAACTGCCTTCGGCTCAGGTTATCATCCTGGAGTCCCGGGATCGAGTCCCGCATCGGGCTCCCTGCTCGTCAGGGAGTCTGCTTCTCCCTCTGAACCTCCTCCCTCTCATGCTCTCTGTCTCTCATTCTCTCTGTCTCAAATAAATAAATAAAATCTTAAAAAAAAAAAAAAAAAATTTAAATATGATGTTTTCAAAATCACGAGTCCAGACTGTTCAATGTTTTACCTCATTTTTCTCCACATTCAACAATTTTAACAGTGATAAAGATCGACACGGGGGCCCCTGTACTAGACATCAGGAATCCAGTATGAGTAAGACACGGTCCCTGCCTTCCAAGATTTATAATCTTGTCATAAAAATAACAAATCTGATATTTGCATACCTCATTAGGTTTTTACATTGGCGTCATCCTAGGTAGCTCATATCCTTTTATGAAATAAGCATTGGTCAAGCTGCTTTAGACATGTATCATAGACTCCATGCAGCAGGGCTACAAGAAAGGTCCATTATTATCCTCATTACATATTTTATGAGGAAGAAATATTTATCTAAAAGTTATTAATGTCAATTTCACTCTCATCTTTTTTTGCCTGTTAAATTCTAGTAAAATTCAAATTAATAGGTTTTTTTGTGTGGAACAGAAAATGGGTGGGGGAGCGGAATCTAGTTTTAACCCAACTGTTAATTAGCTGTGTGTGATAGCTAATTTTATGAGTCAGCTTCACTGGGGATGCCCACAAAACTGATACAATATTATTTCTGAGCATGTCTGGGAGGAGGTCTCTGGAACAGCTTAGCATCTGAATCAGTAGACTAAGTAAAGAAGATCACCCTCACCAATGCAGGTGAGCACCATCCAAATTCATTGCTGTCCTGAATAGAATAAAAGAAAAACAGACGAAGGGTGCATTTGCTCTCTCTGCTTGAGCTGAAACATCTGTCTTCCTAGGCTTGCAGACATCTGCACTCCTGGTTTTCAGGCTTTTGGACTCAGATCAGGACTTACACCTTCAGCCCCTCAATTCTCAGATGTTTTTACTCAGACTGAATTACACCACTGGGCTTGCTGGGCTCCAGCTTACAGAGGCAGATCATGGGGACTTCTCAGCCTCCCAGGACCCAATGCCTATAATAAATCAGTCAATCTCTCTCTCCTTCCCTCCCTCTCTCTCTCAGTATACGTGTCTGTGTATGGACATAGATATATCCTATTGGTTCTGTGTCTTTGAAGAACCCTAATACACTGTGTGACTTTAGACATAGGACTGCTGTGGTTTTTTTTAAGATTTTATTTATTTATTTGAGATGGAGCAAGAGAGCATGGGTGGGGTGGGGGGGTGCCAAAGGCAGACACTTAACCATGTTAGCCCCCCAGGCACCCCCACAGGGCTGCTGTTTTGCATCTCGTAACAGAGGGATAGTACTAGTTGTCCCCATATCAGTTTCCCTTTCCTTTCTTTCATTATGGAATTCCTGGGTTTGAGGTGGGCACATACAGAATGAGAACTTGAATCCCCAGCCTCTTCAGCAGCTGAGTGTGACAACATGACTATGCCACAACCCAATTAGTTTAAGTAGATTTGGGGCACTTTCTGGACAGTAACCTTAAAGAGAAAGGGTGTGTCCCCCCACCCCCCTCCCAGGCCCTGTTGCTGCTTGGAATATCAGCGTGATGACTGGAGGTTTTTGCATCATGAGGTTGGGGCTCCCTTCTAAGGAGGCAGGAACAGAAAGCTGGAAGCAGCTTAGCCCTCTAGATGATTCTGGAGCCACCACATCATCTCTGGTCTGTCTGGATCTGAACTTTACAGAAGACAAAAACAAATGTCTATCTTACTTAAGCCACCACTTTTGCATTTCAGTTACAGCTCATCTAATCTCACAGATGCAACTGACTTTCCTTTATATTTTTTAAAGCAGTAAAAGCCCTTTACCCATATTAAAACAATTACAATGCAATTCTCTGAAGCAGAGGTAGGGAACAGAGCCACATTTTACCAATGAGTAAGGAGGAGCTTGGAGAAGAGAAATAACTTAAATGCAAAGAGCAAAGCTCAGATCCAAACCTGGATTATTCTAACATCAGCAGGTGCTGGCTGGCAAAACAAAACCATCGTTTTGGGCATTTTTCTTGGTTGACACCATATACCCTCCCCCTGCCCATGAATCCTCCACAACAGGAGAAAAAGAAAAGCAATTTTATCCTTCATCAAGTGTGGAAAAATGCCCAAATATTTTCATCATGCAAAAATAAGAAAAAAGCCAAAAAGACAATGGATGTCTCTCTCAAAAGCTGATACACAAGTTTTGACCAAGAGAGAAAAGAAGTGATGAAGGAGAGAAGTCAGAGAGGAGGTACTGACCAATTCTGAGGACTCACACAGCTCCACCCTCTCTACCTGGAGAATGACTTCTGACCTCCTCCCAAACTTTTGTTTGCAGCCCCATCTCTCTCTCCAGCTCCAAGGGGATGCTGGAAATTCATAAGCATCCATTCAACAAAGTCATAAAGATCTACATGGGAGCCACAGTGCTAGGTACCAGGGAATCCCATATGCATAATACATCATTCTTGCCTTCCAAATTTGTAGTTTTTTGACAAAAATAGTAACTATGATATTTGAACACCTCATTAGCTGTGTTACATTAGTATTATCACTGCAGCTCACATCCTTGTATGAAATAGGTATTGTTCAAGATGCTTAACATGTATATTATGGGTTCCATGCAATAAATCTATAAGAAATCTCTGTTATTATCCTCATTTTACAGATGAGAAGGTGAGGCACAGAGCAATTAAATAATTTACCCAAGATTACACAGCAAGTTGCAAATACTGCCTCATTAAAGACTCCCAACTGCCCTAGTTATCAGTACTTGTGTGATACCTTAAGTATCATGCTTCTTGTTGGCAAAAGTATGCGGAAATGGATGGACATAGCCAAGTATTGGGAGTGTTAGCGAATACAGTTTTAGTGGAAGAAATACAAAACAAGATAGAAAGAGAGAAAGTTCACTTAACATCCCCCAGGTATTAAAACGCAAAGAGCCCAGGCAAACTGAACTCCAAATTGAACCTCTTCTAACACCTCACAATGTAACACATGCTATGATATGGGTAAGCAGAGCGCCCCATGGATGCAGCACTGAGAAAAGACATCTGAGGAAGGGAGTCGATGAACTTTCATGAGACGCTTCTTAATGGAAAGAGACATCCAAGCCTAAGCCCAAAAGAGTGATTAGGTCCAAGGAGGGGAAAGGCTTTCCATGTTGGGAAAGTTAAGTGCAAAATCCTGCAGACAGATGAGAACTTGCCTCCTTGGGGGACATACGTGCCTGCCCTGTGATTGGGGATGGGAATGGTAAGGATGACATGGAGAAAGATGTGACAGGAAATGGCATCCTAGTCGCCAAGTGTCCACAGCTAAAGCCAATCTTCCTCTAAACATTTGCTCTTCCCCTGGCTCCTCTGACTCAGTTATTGTCTGAATAATAAGTTTTGAAGTCTTCTAATCACCTCTGACATGTTCCCCTCTCTTGCCTCTGCATTCAAATTCTCATGACCTCTTGTTAAATTATCTGATATACAGGCCTTTTTGTTATTCCCCTTACCACACCTTGAGCATACCCCCAATTCACCTTAAGCCTAGACAACAGCAAGTACCCCACAGTCTACAATTTTCAGCCCAGCTTGTTAAAACCCATATGCCACACAAGATTCTTGGGATCTCATGGGCACACGGCAAAGTCTGCCATTCACTCCTACACACAAATACAAACACACCGGATATGTGGAAAGACACTCAGGCTTACTGGCAACCAAAATAAGTGCAGATAATCAAAGTTCTTACCTCTTGAAACTTGAAAGATAAAAAGATTGGCAATTGGTGTCAAAGGTGGACACACAGGGATTGCTTTGGGAACATGAACTGATACAACTGTCGTGGAAAGTGGTTTAGCAATGGCTATCAACATCCTTTAAAAGGTGCATGACCTCTCCCAGTAATTTCACGTCTGAGTGTTTATCCCCAAGAGATCATTGGACCAGAATCTCAACAAGAATGTATCCGGAGGCTTACCATGGCAACCCAAGACTGAAAACAAAATTTATTTTTTAAAAAATGATGGATATACATATAATGGAAATCCAATCCAACAGATAAAGATGATAATATAGACCTACATTTATTGACATGGAAGAGTACCAATATAAATATATATGCTCATGTATACATATATGAAGTGGGAAAAAAAAAAAAAACACCCTAGATGATGAAAAGACATTTTTGTAAATATCTGCCTGTCAGAGACCCAAGTAAAATTCCATAGCCAAATCTTGCCATAATATCTTAACTAAAGAAAACCTGAAGAAAAAGGAAAGGCTGAAATCAAAGAGATACGGTTTGAAACTAGGAGTTAATTCTTACTTGGATCAAGGATCCAGTGTATCATGCCAAATAACACTTTTTACACCTTCCCCCCTCCCCCCCTTTTCTCTCTGGTCTCATTATGCACAGAACTCTTTCTCTCTTTCCATTACTCACTTCCTACCATCTACCAAAATATCCCTGACACATGCTGTGATATTGCAATGTATATTAACAAATGTATATTTGGGATTCATCTGTTTTGGGCACCATTGGAATTTCCTGAGTGATAAGAGGACAAAGGTGTCTTTTGTTAATGACAACTTTTGGACCACACCTAAGGATGGGGGCTGGTTGCCAGGAAAACCAACCAAGGGATTAGAGGGTTGGAACTTGCAGTCTCACCACCCCCCCCCGACCTCTAAGGTGGGAAGAGGGGATGGAAGTTGAACCAATGCCAATATCCAATAATTTAATTAATCATTCCTCTAAAATGAAGCCTCCATTAAAAACAAATAAACAAAAACGAAACAACAACAACAAAAAAACAGGGTTCAGAGAGATTCCAGGTTGCTGAACACATGGAAATTCAAAGAGAGTGCCTCGCTCAGAGAGCACAGAGTACTTAAAGCTTCTATTAGATAAAAATGTCTTGGAAATAGATACTGGTGATGGTGGCACAGTATCATGAGTGCTATTAATATCACTGATTTGTACACTTAAACATGGTTTCAATGGCAATTTTATATGTATTTCATCACAATAAAAACAGAAGGGACTGGCACGGCCCCAGCTCTTTTTGCCTCCTTGTCCCCTTCTTTCTGCCCAGAGAAGAGATAATGCCCTTATTGGTATAGGAGCCAAGTAGACACCATGAGGTGACAAACATGAGAATGAAAGCCAACATATTCAAGAAGGTAAAGCAGAAACAGATAATATCAAGGTCCCTGAGGGCATGAGCAGCCTCACAGTCCAGAACCGATTACCCCCAGATTTCTCATGAGAAAACTGACAGTCCTTTTTGTTCAAGGTATTTAAGTTTTCAGGGGTACCTGGGTAGCTCAGTCGATTAAGCGTCTGCCTTTGACTCAGGTCATGATCCTGGGATCGAGGCAAGCGTCGGGCTCCCTACTCAGCAGGGAGTCTGCTTCTCTCACCCTCTGCTCATGCGCTGCTCTCTCTCAAATAAATAAATAAAATCTAAAAAAAAAAAAAAAGTTACGTAAGCTTTCAGTTACTTGCCACTGTATGCACTCCTGACAGACACAACTCCCCTCTGCTGTATCAATACACTAGGAAATGAAGTATCAGAACATGGTCCTTAAGACCCTTCCAGTCTAGCCCTAAATAGTCCCCTTGCAGACTTATCTCACTCTTTATCCTCATGTGAACCCCAGACTCCAACTTTGCTTTTCTCTACATAGAACATTCACCTTTCTGCCTCCATGCCTTTGCTCATCACATTTCCCCAACCTAGAATGTCCTCCCCTGCCAACTCCTCTTAGTAGCACATCAACCCTACCTCTCCCAGAAAGACTTCACTCCAGCAAGAAGTAAAGACTCTGCTTCTGAAATCCCAAACCCCTGTGTGTCCCATTTATCACCAGTACCTAATCCATTGGCAAGTCTTTTTAGATCTACTTTCTTTTAAGATTTTATTTATTTGAGAAAGAGAACGAGATAGAGAGAGCACAAGTGGGGAGGAGCGGCAGAGGGAGACGCAGACGCAGACGCCCCACTGAGCAAGGAGCCTGACACAGGGCTCAATCCTGGGACACCGGGATCATGACCTGAGCCAAAGGCAGATGCTTAATGGACTGAGCCACCCAGGTGTCCCTAGATCTCCTTTCATATTCCATCCTACAGAAAACCACTTCCAACCACAACCACTGGTCCCATCCTCCTGCAGGCCGTGCTCAGCTCTCCTCTGGACAGTCCACATTGCCTCCAGCTGGCCTCCTTATTCAATTCTTGCCTCCTTTCCTCTAGTCAATTTCTAGCACAGATGCCAGAGTAAGGTTTTGAAAACTCTAAGTTGGATCATATCATCCCCCTGTCCCAACCCTCCAGGTATCTTCCTAACACATTAGAATAAAATCCAAATTCCTTTCCTTGCTTGGCCTAGCAGCCTTGTCCACAACCTGGTCCCTGTCTGCTCCTTCAAACTCAATTTTTATCCTTCTCTGCTTGTTTACTCTAACCATGCTGACCTGCTTCGGTTCCTTGAATGTGCCAACCTAATTCCAGCCTTCAGACATCTGCACTTACGTTCCATCTACCTGGAACGATCTCCACCCAAATCTACACATAGCTGGTTCCCTCATTACTAAGAAATCTCTACTCAAATGTCACCACCCCAGAGAGGCCTGCTCTGACCACTTTATCTAAAAGAAATACCACTCTAACATGTATTCTTTTTCTTCATAGCATTTCTCCTACCACCCCATCCCAAGTCTAAATCTATTTTCATTTTCTTATTTATTATAGGGTTCCCCATTAGAATGCCAGCTCACTAGGGCAGGGGCTATGTTCTGTCCATCACCACATCTCTGGCATCCACCACGGTGCCGGACACAGAGCAGGCCTGACTACTGGAATGTGTCCTGTTTGTGCACAGTTCATGTACCTGCTTTGTTTTCACTACCAGGTGGGTATTTACCACGCAAGTCACCTTCAACATTTTCTCCAATTGAGCCTCCCCTTCCTTCTGCCCCTACTGCCTACTCCCTGTACCTCCTGCAAATTTCAGAACATCCAAATACTGGTGAAATGAATAAACCTTTCAGTATCTGGTTTTGGGTTTTTTTTTAAGATTTATTTTTATTTATTTGAAAGAGAGAGAAAGTGAGTTGAGGGGCAGAGTGAGAGAATCTTCAAGCAAACTCCCCACTGAGCACGGAGCTTGAGGAAGGCTCAATCCCACTACCTGTAAATTGTGACCTGAGCCAAAACCAAGAGTTGGACACTCAACTGACTGGGCCACCCTGGCGCCCCTAGTTTGGGGTTTTATTTTCAGTCTGTCAGCAATCTCTTGCTTAATCTGTAATCTTACTGAAACTAACAAAATTTGTCCTTCACCAAGTAAATTAACTACTATGAGATAATTTCGATGTTAATGATTAAATTATTTAGTTTTCTTTTTCCATTTCCACTTTGAATCCTTACTGCAAACAGACGGAAATATATTTTAAATACAAAAGATGAAATAAAGCTTAAAACCTAAAAATAACAGAAATAATGGTATGCTGTTTAAAAAGAATCACTAGCAACCACAAGTCTGTACACAGAAATAAATAGTGAGCTACTCTGTCTATTCCTGCTCTAAATCATACAGCTAAATGACCACCACTGAAGTCCAAGTTTCCCAGTTTCTTGAGAATACCCGCCCAGAGCCAGCCTCATTTGGACAGCAGATCTTATGGGATCAGGTCCGTGACTGAAGTTCTGATTATTTAAGTCCTCAGCAGCAATACTGCTTTAGATAAAATTATTAAAACCACAGTCTCCCTTAAATGCATAATTGGTTAGTGAAAGAAGACAGTCTGAAAAGGCTAAATGCTGTAGGATTCCAATTATATGACATTCTAGAAAAGTCAAAAGTATAGAGACAGTAACAGGATCAGTGATTGAATGTAGTTAGTGCAACTAAATTGTACACTTAATAATGATTAAAGTAATAAGTTGCTTGTGGCATATTTTACCATAATAAAAAAAAAGTAAAAAAAAAAATCAGTGGTTGCCAGAGGTTTGTTAGGAGAGGTAAGAATGAACAGATGAAGCACAGAGGATTTTTAAGTCAGTGAAACTATTCTGTAGGATACTATAATGGTGGATGCATGTCATGACACATTTGTTAAACCCAGAGAGCATATACCTAGCAAAAGTGAACTCCAATATAAACTATGGACTTTAGTTAATAATCATGTATCAGTATTGGTTCTTCAATTACAAAAAATGTACCCCACTGATGCAAGATGTCATTAACAGGGGGAACTGAAGGGAGGCGGGGAAGGGGGGTGTATGGGAACTGCACTTTCTGCTCAATTCTCTTTAAGCCTAAAACTGCTCTGGAAAATGAAGTCTATTCATATCTTTTTAAAAGTTCCTCTTCTGGTCACCAGTGTTACTCACATAGAATTGCAAAGAATTAGGGGCAAATTGTAGATTTAGGTTGCCATTATTTTAATTACATGTTCATATTTCCTCCCAATGACTCAATGAGTTTTCTGTTTAATACGTATTCTTAAATATCAAGCAACTCATTTGGGTAGATGTTTATTAAATGCCTACTATTTGCAAGGCTCTGTGGTAGGCACTCATATACTTTTAAATAAACCAAAGTATTTATTTAAAAATCACCCTGGGAGAAGGAAAAGAAAGATTTCCATAGGATTTCCAAAAAGCTTTTTTTCAGGTGCACAGGTCACCTTGCTCCTTAATCATTCACCCCAGCAAGCTCAGAGGAACCAGGACTGTCTCTCCTATCTTCTGCACATTTTTATGGATTCCTCACCTCCTCTCAACAGAAAGATAATTTCTCAGAGCAAATGGTCATATTGATATTCATGGGATAAACGGTTTGTAACTGAACAGCAACACCCTGCTAATGTAAATTTCATACACAGCTTCCAAAAGGTTAAACAATGCTGCTTCGCTCTACTGTGCCCGGAAAGCAAATGACAGCAAGAGGCTCAACCCTGGTGCCAGGCTGGGCGAAGTCCTTACGCAGAAATTTCTCCCAGCAACAAGATCTTGCTCTCTGCTCAGGAGAGGTGTTCAACACCCTTTAACAGTCAGAGTTTCCTGGAAACTAATGACTCAGCACACACCCATACAATACCCAGTCAACTTTCTGGACTCAAAAGTGAAAGACCATGGTAGAGGATGGCGGGGGGGCGGGGGGGGGTGGCGGCGGGGAAGCATAGATGGAATTATTTTCAAGTTTACTTTATGAATATGTATTTTTAAACAACTTTCCCAACTATGCTTGCTGCATATCATTATCCTCTCCCACTGGTCCTTAGCTTAGCACTCTGACTCCCACCTCTTTCAATCTATTTATTGAGTGCCTACTATGTGATAAGCACCCTTAAAGGTAGTGAGAGCATAACAATGAAGAATCCAGACAACTTCTTGACCCCCAAGAAGTATATAATCTGGGAGATGCTGACAATAAGCTGATTTCAGACTCTGTTAAATGCTACAGAGAAAAATAAAATGGGGAGATGGTGTAACAAGGAGAGAGATGGGGGTAGGGCATTTGGTGTATAAACTGTAGAGAACAGGGTCATTGAAGACCTTCATAAAGAGGTGATATTTAAATGAGAATACGAGGACCACCTAAAGATGTGTAAAGGCCCCAGGCAGGACTAACCTTGCATGTTCAAGATTAGGCAGGAGGCTAATGTGTCCAGAAAGAGTGAGAATGGAAACAGTGGTGATCAGGGGCCGGGGGGTAGAGGGCCTTATAACCATTAGGGGTTTTTTGCTACATACAATAGGGAAGGAAAGAAGGATTTTAAGCAGGAAAGCACAATGATCTGATGTATACTTTGAAAAGATCAATTTTGCCATAGTGTGTAGAAAGGATTGTAGAGAAACAAGATTAGAGAGAGGGAGATGCATCGGGAGAAGACTAGCACAGATCAGATGAGAGAAAATGGTAAACTGGACCAGTAGGCTATGGTGTGCTGCTGCACAGATTCTACTACAAATATGTCCAAGCCAGGGGACAAAGGAGAGTCAAAAATCTAGCCCTCACCTATCTTGCCAAGCCCTGAAATCCAGTGAGGCAAGGGCTGATTCAAGCTGGAAAGGAGACCCTTTTGATGGTTTGTCCATTCCAAGGGAACACCCTTTTCCCTATACATACAGTTGATTTACCTGCTTGGGGAGCCCCCTGAACCCGGATAGCCCTAGGGTAATGGAGAGAAGAGTTTCAGTGGAGGAAATACCACAGAAGGTGACCTGAACAAAACGTAGTGATGAATTCAACTGGAGATGAGTGGAAAGAGAAAAATGTAGAGTGACTCCTAGCTTCTGGGCTTGAGTATCATGGTGGTTGTCCCACTTGCTGAGATAGGGAAGTCTAGAAAAGAAGAACTTTGTAGTGCTAGAAAACCAAAGGTTTTATTTCAAACATATTAATTGAACTTTCCATTAGACATCAGATGGGCAATCAGGTAGGGACTGAGTTTGGAAAGAGAACATAAGAAGAGGGCTGAACCCAGTTGGAGGGCAGTAACAATTAGAGGTCAGACACAGGAGAGGAGCCAGCAATTTCCATGCTCAACTCATTTAGCCTCCAACATGCACTTATGCAATGAAACAGGACACAGAGACCATTTGTTCCAGAAACGGCTCCCTGGCAGGTGGAGGCTGGGTGTGCTCACTCAACATGTGCTTTATAGCTCATTTTCAATCAAGGGCTCCCATATAAATCCAGACAGTAGATCATCTACAAATTTAATTAACTGTATTTTTGCAGAATCTCAATTTGACCATAAAAATTTAATGCTTAATATAGTTTAAGGTTCAATGGCCTTTCTTTTTAAAAGGAGACAAATGAAATAGCCACAGATTAATTTTTCCAGTCATTCCCAATATATCAGAGTTATGAAGACAACTAAGAAGAGTGGGTATTCTAAGTCCAAGTCTGAATATTTGGATAAAATATAGGATTTGACTATCTCCTACTGAATTCTCCTTAAATAAGAATTATTCACTTGTTTGCTCATAGTAATCTCTCTCTAGTACTTCCTGAAGCTAGTCTCAGAAGCCAAGTAGCTCATACCCAGGCGAAACAACCATATCACCTTCTAATACCCTTTACCTTTGGGTACAGACAGGAGCTATGTGCAGTTACTATTAATAATGGAAACAAAACACCCAGCAAAAATTTTGGCCAGAGCCATTAATATTTATAAGGCCTAGGGTGAATTCATTTACATTTTTAGGTCTGCTAATTTAAGGAGAGTTGTCATAAAGAACAGTAGACCTGGATTTCAGTCTTGGCTCTGTCATTTGCTAGTTATGACTGGGGGCAAAGCAGTTACCATCAGTTTCCTCAGCTGTAGAAGGGGGAGAGGAACGCCTACTCTGACTACTTCACAGGGGAGTTGAGCAAATTCAATGAAACGAGGGTATGTAAAGTTACCTGACATTTCTATTGCTAGTAAGAGTGAATTCAGGTACATTACAAATTCATTGTCATCCTGAATCTGACCTTATAATTGCTGGAATAATCAGAAATCATATGTAGCTGGCATATCTGATACAAACACAAAACAAAGTTTAGCACGTAGTAGCAGATCAATAGACATTAGTTTCTTTCTGTTCATGTTTCCTCCTTTGCTCACAAGAAGAGCATATAGTAGACACTCATTAGTCCAAGCGTGCTTCCAATAGGAGGAAAACAAAGCCCAGATTGGCGAAATGACATACTTCTGGTTTCACACTAAATGTCTAACTTCCCGTCTGTTAAATAAGAGATTAGACTAGACAGGTCATTTAAAAAACTATTTCACAGCAGAGCCCACCCACAGCAGTGAAGGGGGAGACAGAATATGGCTTCCGTTCACCCAGGGCAGATCTGCTTTTAGGGTGCTATATACTCCATTTCTGCATAAGATTAGTTAGAAAAGAGGGTTGCTGCTAACAACAACAAAATACTTGAAAGTAACTCTTAGTTTATGAGAATTAGACACACTGGCTTGGTGATTGCAGACTCTGAGGGCTAGCATATGGTTGAAATGTTAAAATCTCCAGGCAACGCACAGCTCTACAATTCACCTGGTCCCCTCAGCTTCCTTTTGTATTTTACCAGCCTATTTAGCTCAATTAAGTTACCTGCCTAGTCCCAGAATCACACCCACCTCCCCGCCTTCATTCATATTTGGGGAAAATTCTATGATTCACTTGCATAAGTTCTTAACTCCATCCTTAGGATGCCAATGTGGCTGTTATAAAATACAAGACCAGCTTAAACAAGATAGTTCACTATCTCTCAAATAACAGTGTAAATAGTCCAGGGCTGATGTGGCAGTTCCACAGTGTCTGGGAATAATATACCTCCTGTCTTGTTGTCTTGCCACCCTTAACGGGCCATTAGGCAGCCATGAGTCCAGATAAACTTCAGGATTGCTAAAGGGAAAAGAGGAGAAAGGGTACTAGAAGACAGCTGTGGGTTTATGCCACATCTTTCCTATTAAATTTTAAACTCTGAGGGCAGAGACCATGAGATGAATATCTGCATACCCTACATGATGCCCAGTTATGGGCAAAATCTGTTCAAGTAGCTGCATAATGCTCATTTATAATAAGAAGGAAATCAACAGGGAAAGAAAAGATTCTAGGTAGGAAAAGCAGGTTGGGTATGAGGGAGAAAGTCAATTTTAGACATGTTTAACTTGAATACTTACTAGGCATCAAAGGGAGAGGTCAAGCTGACAACTGTATAGACCAATCTTCAGTATGGAGCAAAGACTGGACTCAGATTGTAAATTGGAAGCATCAACATGTGAGTGACATCTAGAGATTTAGATAAGATTCTAGGGGAATGGGTATAGATAGAGTAAAAGAAAGATCCAAGAACTGGATGCATGCCCATTTAGAGGTTGAAGAGATAAGAAGAAAGAAACAAGACTGATAAATAGTCCTTGCAGGTGGTAGAGAGGGTATTTCAGACACCGAGTTAAAGGTTTTAAGACAGTGGGTTGATCAATTGAGCCAAATACTGCTAATAGGTAGAAAATAAGGAATCAAACAATGAGTATTAGATTTAGCAAGGAGAAATCATCAGTCATTGGTCACTGATTGAACAGAATGTTACAAGCAAAAGCATGATTGGAACAGGCTCAGGAAACGATCAAAGGAGAATTTTGCTGTAAAGGGGAGAAAAATGGAGCGTCAGCTGACAGGAAAAGGGGGGGGGTCAAGAAAACTTTTGGTAAGATGTGAGAAATAATGGCCTATTTCATTTCTAATAGGAATGATTAGAGAGATAAAATTTAATGATGTGGGTGAGAAGCAATATTGTAGCAATGTCCTTGAGCATGTGAGAGGTGACTGGATCTCATGTAGAAGTGGAAGGACCAATACTAGAAAGGGGCCTGGGCACTTCATCCTTGGTCATAGTTGGGAAGGCAGAGTACATAGGTGTCCATGATGGCAAATGGGTAGATATGGTGGAGGAGTGAGTGGAAGACCTTTGGTCTTACTGCAGTGTTCTTTTTCTAGTGGAATAGGAACTAGATCATCACTGAGAATGAGGATGGAGGAGAAGGGTGTGTTGGAGCTTTTAAAGAAGAAAATGAGATATAAAATGGTTATCTAGAAATGGGAGAGTGAATGGACTGAGATCATATAGTCTGCTTGCCTGGCAGCATCAAGAATCCCCTAAAGATTTATGTTCATGAACTTAAAATGAACCAAATCAGACCAGTTATGTGTTTTATTCAAGCCACATTCAACTGTACAGATGCAGGCACAAGGTAATGAAAGTGAGTCAAGTGTTGGGGCACCTGAGTGGCTCAGTTGGTTAAGCGACTGCCTTCGGCTCAGGTCATGATCCTGGAGTCCCTGGATCGAGTCCCGCATCGGGCTCCCTGCTCGGCAGGGAGTCTGCTTCTCCCTCTGACCCTCCCGACCCTCCCCCCTCTCATGCTCTCTCTCTGTCTCTCTCTCTCAAATAAATAAATAAATAAATAAAAATCTTTAAAAAAAAAAAAAGAAAGTGAGTCAAGTGTAATGTGAAAGGTAATGACTGATCTTGGAATTTAGGAAGGAAAGCAAGGTCATTTTGGGGATAAAGTATAGTGGAAGGCAGTAAGATTAATAAATTGAATGTCCAAGTGGGTTGGAAAGACTGTTGGGATTGAGAGGTAGAGGTAGTGAATGGAAAGATGGAGGTGGTAGTCAGAGATCAGTTATAGGAAATTAGGATTCTTAGGATTAAAATTAAGTTATAGGAAATTAGAAAGGGGTACAGCCATTTGTAATGGGATAGGCTGGAGTAAGACTGGATAAAGGACAGAACCACAGATGAAAAGGAAGCCTGGAACTAGGACAAAGATCACACCTCTCTTAGGTCTTCATCCCCATCATCAAGGCTGAAGACAGGCCTCTGCTCTTGGAATAACACCCAGCTCCTCTACAGGTTAATCAGCAAGGTCAAGACAAGTGTGCCCATTCAAAGTTTGCCTTTTCCCTAGTACAGATTAAGAAACCAGTGTGTAAGGATTAAAATCCCCTTAAACCCTCTACCCCCACTGGAAGGATTAAGATGGAGCCCCAAACCCTCTGATACACATGGTTTTGCCAGTGTTATAGGCTTTGAATCCACCAAATTGAATCTCGCTGTGCTGTTCATTAGACCATCACTGCACAGAGCCCCAGATCACCCCTCATCTCCCATACTCTAATCTTCATGGGGTTCTGCAGGTCTCCTTTATTTGCTCTCAACATCCATTTGTCCTATTACTCTATGCATGAGATCTGGCTCTTTCCTAAGAACACAGATGCTCTTGTAGCCTTCTCAAATGGTGGCTCTTTTTTTTTTTTTTCCCTCCCATACTCCTTGCCCAGTGGGCATAGAGGTAGGGCTGGTTTTCTCTTTGCTTATTTTGGCTTCCAAAAAATTTCCCTTCCTTCCTCTGTTGAAAAAAAAAAATGAGTTGGAACCTCATGTCATCAGATGATATCACATATTATCTCTCCTTGATGCTGTCATCAAACAATCCCTACATCACTTTCTTAAATTCTCCAACACTTTCAGTTACTGGCTTATTGTCATTTTCTTCATTACTATTCCTACCTTTGCTCATGAAATTTTAATATAAATGTGAATGAATTATGTGGCACTCAACCACCTTAGTTTCCTGGTCTACTTCTCTGTATTTTGTATATTCATCCATCAGCTTTAGCCATTTGCTCCCATGAGTATACCTAGATCTGGTCACTACCTCGGTTAGGTGAGGGAAGTGAAGTCTATAAAGTTTATTAATCAGTATACTCTACTGCCTTCCCCTTAACATTCATGAAAGGGATGTGGACCTATGAATTTGATCCATGTTCTAATTTAGACTCCTCTATTTACTGTCTGACCTCCAAGCAAGTTCAAGCTTTGATTCAATTCTTTTTATTGGAAAAGGGAAAATACTATCTTCCTCACAAGGTGGTTGTAAGGATTAAGTGAGATTATGTATGGTAAAGCATAAAACTGTTACTGTTTTGCTACCTTTTGTACCAAAGAGGCACTATGATACACTGCTTAAGAATATGGATTCTGCAGTTGGCTGCCAGAGTTCAAAGCCAAGTTCTAATACCCTAGTCATGTGATCTTGAGCAAATTTCTTAGCTATTCTATGCTCCAGTATCCATATCTGTAAAGTGAGGATAATAACCGTACCTGCCTTAAGTTGTTGTGAACATTAAGAATGTGTGCCAGAGGGGCACCTGGGTGGCTCAGTCGTTAAGCGTCTGCCTTCGGCTCAGGTCAAGGTCCCAGGGTCCTGGGATCGAGCCCCTCATCGTGCTCCCTGCTTGGCGGGAAGCCTGCTTCTTCCTCTCCCACTCCCCCTGCTTGTGTTTCCTCTCTCACTGTCTCTGTCAAAAAAATACATAAAATATTTTTAAAAAAAAGAATGTGTGCCAGAAAATGAAAACACTAACTTGAAAAGATACCTGCACCCCTTTGCTCATTGCTTTCCAGTAGCCAAGACATAGAAACAACCTAAGTATCAGTCTATGGAAGAGTGAATAAGATGAATAAAGCACACACACGATAGAATATTACTCAGCCATAAAAAAAGAATGAAATCTTGCCATTTGGACAGCATAGATGGACCTTGAGGGCATTATGCCAAGTGAAGTCAGACAAAGAAAGACAAATACCATAGGATCTCACTTATATGTAGATTCTAAAAATAAGAACACAAAAACTGAACTCATAGATACAGAGAACAGATTGGTGGATGCCAAAGACAGGCGGGGGGTGGGGGTAGGTAAATGGGTAAACAGGGTCAAAAGGTACAAACTTCTACTTACAAAATAAGTCATGGGGATTTCAAGTACAGCTTGGTGACTATAGTTAATACTGTATGCATATTTGAAAGTTGCTAAGAGGGTAGATCTTAGAAGTTCTCATCACAAGAAAAACTTTTGTGACTATGTATTAGTGAGAGAGGTTAACTAGACTCATTTTGGTGATTCTTTCACAATATATACAAATATCAAATCATTATGTTGTACACATGAAACTAAGTAATATTATAGGTCAATTATCCCTCAATTAAAAAAAAAAAGAGTATATGCTAAAGTTTGGCAAACCACAGCCACAGGTCAAATGTCTGCTTTTGTAAGTATAGTTTTGTTGTAACACAACCACATTCCTTTAAGTACTGTTTGTTGCTTTCCAGTTGCAGTTGCGGAGCTGAGTCATTGCAACAGATACCATGTGGAATGCTAATTCTAAAACACCGACTATATGGCTCTTTACAGAGGTTTGCAGAACCCTGGTATATGCAATCATTCAAAACAATCTGGTGCATAGGGCACCTGAGTGGCTCAGTTGGTTGAGCAGCTGACTCTTGATTTCGGCTCAGATCATGATCTCAGGGTCGTGAGATCCAGTCTTGCATTAGGCTCCTCGCTCAGTGCAGAGTCTGCTTGGTGCCCCTACCCCTACTCATACTCTCTCTCTAAAATAAATAAATAGAATCTTTAAAACAGTCTAGTACAGTGGAAGCTCTTGATAAGCAATAATATATTTATTCTCTATAAAAGCTTACTTCAAGTTGTTCAACAAATTATGGAAGAAATTGGGTGTGGGAGGGCAAGTAGGAATAAACCACTTGCATTGCGGATCCTGTAGTAAAATTCTATTCTACATAGCCCTGTACAGAAACTTGGATTTCCCTGAGGGCAGTGGCAGAGATTTACATTGGCCATAGGGCTGAGTTGGACTTTTACTGGATTTTCATATCACTGCTGACGCCATGACCAGTGTACCTCATGCCAAGCCTAAAACATGCTTCCAAGCCTCTCATCTACATAAGATCCTAACTGAACCCAAGATTTGCACAGTGAGTCAGGGAGGACAAGCCTAAGAGTTAAACTAAGAAATTCTCACAGAATACAATCATTCAAAAATAGAGTGTTATATTATTATGTATCTCTAGCAGCTTTAGAAACTGAATAATGGATTAGGAGAATAATGCTTCAATGCTTCTACTGGATATAACACATGGTATTAACCAGCACTTCCATGAAATATATTCCCTTTTTCTGTGTATTAACTCTTGACAAAAGGCCCAAAGGGTTTTTTACTAAAGTTGGGAAACCAGAAGTCTCTGTTAATTGTAGAGATTTGCTAGAGTGGTTACCAGCCAGGTTTAGCTGAACACCTCAGCCTTTGAATGCTGGAGTTGGCCACTTACTAACCTAAAAAGGAATTAAGATTATTTTAATATCTTTACCCTCCCTCTATAAAGTAGTCATGAGGACTCCATGAGATGATGAATTTGAAGCACTTAGCACAGGATACTCTGTACTATGCTAAGTGAAATAAGTCAGACAGAGAAAAACAGATACCATATGATTTCACTTACATGTAGAATCTAAACAAATAAAACAAAAACCAGAAACAGACTCAGAAATACAGACTGGTGATTGCCAGAGGGAAGAGAATAGGGGGATAGACAAAATGGGTAAAGGAGATTAAGAAGTATAAACTTGCAGTATAAAAGAAAGAAGTCATAGGGATGAAAAATACAGTATAGGGAATATAGTCAGTATGTTTACAGTAACCTCCTATGGTGACAGATGGTAACTATACTTATGGTGAGCACTGTGTAATATATGGAATTGCTGAATCACTGTAGTACATCTGAAACTAACATAACATTGAATGTCAATTCTATTTTAATAATTAAAATTAAGTAAATAAATAAAAATGGGGGGGGGATTTTGCACTTTGTACCTGTTACATAAGTTATCAAATGTTAGCTAGTAATAGTAGCTGTTGTCATTGCCATTATATTGTAAAAACTGTAAAATGCAGAATTACAGACTCTTGGAAACCAATTTCAGTTGTAGATGACTTCATTTCTAGTATGGCTGAGGATTCTAAATCCATAGTCAGTACTGTTGATAAACTGGAAAATAAAAGAATACCTAATAGGTCTTAGCATTCCCGAAAACTAGATTTATATCAAAGTTTAGGTATTTTGTGAAATTCATCTTATGAGAGTTTGTATCTATTTATAAAGAAAAATACCACCCTTCCCAAAACCTCATCAATGGATCCTAGACATTCTCTAAATAAACTCCATATAGGAGAACATTATTAGGGATATAAAATAATAATTGAAAAATCTAACTTAAAATTCCATATCCGATATTAAAGAATTATTTTTGTTTTTTGTTTTGGGGTATAATCCACATATAATGTTTACCCTTTTATTGTGTACAATTCAGTGCTTTTTAATAGATTCACAAAATTGTGCAACCATCAACCACTCTATAATTATAGAATATTTTTATCGTTCTACAGAGAAACTCCATATCCATGAGGAACCATTCTACATAATGAACCTGAAGACTCTGGTGTTTATTTTTTAAGGCATGGTAATAGTATTATGTCTATTTTTAAAGCATTCTTATATTTTGTGATATATCCTAAGATAAAGATAAAATCACATATCTAGGAATTGTGCAAAATAATCCACAGGGATACAGTTAAGACAAAATTAGCCATGTACTAACAATTGTAATTCAAGATTATTTCTATTTGTGTATTTGCTTAAAATTCTCCATAAAGAAAGCTTAAATAAACAAATATAACATGAAATTTCAGGGAAGTGTTTAACCAAATCAAGACATACTTCTTTGATATAAGCCTTTAACCCTATAAATAATTAGAAAAAGCAGAACTTTCAACTACAAAAGATGGAATAGAAATATTACATTCCTGTATGTCATGTAAACATGGAACATTTTATCTTTCTCCAGTCTCTTATTCAATCTTCATGCACCCTTGTATCTGTGTCTTTAAGCCACATGTAGCTTTGTAAGTAGCATAGTAATACAGCATACTGTAGTAGCATAAAGCTTCCCCATTCAAAGAAGTATTGACTTGATTGGAGGAATTTAGTCCTTTCACATTTAATTACTGATGGTTGGATTTAAATATACAACTTTCCTAATTGTTTTTTATTTCACCTGTTCTATGTTCCCCCTTTTTCTCTTTTCATACCTTCTTTTAAATCCAATATATTTTTATCATTCCACATTTTTTTTTTAAAGATTTTATTTATTTATTTGACAGAGAGAGAGACACAGCAAGAGAGGGAACACAAGCAGGGGGAGTGGGAGAGGGAGAAGCAGGCCTCCCATGGATCAGGGAGGGAGCCCGATGTGGGGCTCGATCCCAGGACCCTGGAATCAGGACCTGATCCCAAGGCAGGTGCTTAATGACTGAGCCACCCAGGCGCCCCTATTATTTCACTTTTTTTCATTTGTTAGTTTTCCCTATTCGTTTAGCACTTACCTTATAGATTACAACATTCATCATTAACTTATTAAGTCTAATGTAGATTAATTCATTTTACCAGTTCTCAGACAATACAGAACTTCTGAATGCTTTATCTCTAGGTCTCTCCCATATTTTATACTAATGTTGACATATATTTTATTTATATTTCAAATCCCACGAGGCGTTACTGTAGTATATAATCAATGTTTCTCTAGATTTACCCACATATTTACCATTTATGCTCTTAATTTTTTCCTATATTTCTAGGCTTCTAAGATCATATTCCATCTTCCTGAAGTTTTTTTAGTGTCTCTCTTAGTGTGGGTTCCCTAGTAATGAATTGTCTCATTTTTTGTTTGAAATATCTTTATCTAAAGGATATCTTTGATTCTTCAATGGCTATTGTTAATATTCTAGCAATTTTAAGATGTCATTTTAGGGGCACCTGGGTGGCTCAGTCGGCTAAGTGTCTGCCTTGGGTTGAGGTCATGATGTCAGGGTCCTAGGATCGAGCCCCACACTGGGCTCTCTGCTCAGTGGGGAGTCTGCTTGTCCCTCTCCCTCTGCCCCTCCCTCCCCACTCATTCTCTCTCTTTCAAATAAATAAATAAATCTTTTAAAAAATAAAGACGACATTTTATTGTCTTTTGTATTTGTTTATTTATTTGGTTCTCTGGATGCTTTTATGATTTTCTGTGTCATTGGCTTTTAGCAATTTTATATGATGTGTCTAAACATGTTTTTCTTTATATTTATCCTGATTGTTCTCGAATCTGTGGTTTGACGTGTTTAATCACTTTGGGGAAATTCTCAACCAATATTTTTCAAATATTTCTTCTGTCCATTTCTCTCTTTCCCCCTTTTCCATCACAAGTATGTGAGACTTTCCACATGTCCTATAGGACACTTCTCTCTTTTCTGTCCTTTTTTCTCACATAGCTGAATGTGGATATATTTAATATCTTCCAAATGAGTTATGTCTAATCTGGTATTAAACTTATCAGTTGTGTTCTTAATCATTTCTATATAAGACGAAAATGAATAAATTCCAAATTTATGGTAAAATTTTCTATTGTTTTAAAGTCTGCAGCTGATAATAGCCATTATTTGGATCACCAGTCTGTTTCTACAGTCTATTTTCTCACTTGAACCTCTGGATAATGTTTTAATTCTCCAGAGAAGAATTTTTTTTTAAGTCTCTGGCAGGTAATTAAAGCAGAAACTTCCCACCTTCACCCAATCAAAAACTAAGAAAATCAAGGCTGAATTTCAGTCTTTGTGAAGCTGATATATTTCTGCTTCATCTTTATTCCTGGGGAATAGTCCTTCCTGAAAGGACTAACTGAAAGTCCTGAGTGTTTACCAAAGTACCTTTCCCTTGGCAGGTCCTGAACTACAGTTTTTATTCTCTCCAACATAAAGAGAATGCTGACAACTCTGCTTGCTTTTTAGTTTCTTTGCATTACACCTTGCAAGCTGGAGAATACTCCAGGGAGAAAACTGGTGCAGAATATTGGATTCATGATATTTTCCCATTTCTCTGAGATCTTGGCCTCTCAACTCATAGCTGACTTATCAGCCTCAAAATCCAACTTTGTCTCACCATGACCCCAAGATTGTTAAAAGCTCTGCTTAGTTTCTGAGCCTTTCTACTCATGCCAACTATGAATCAGCAGATGCCTTGAGGAATAAAGCATCATAGAATGTCAAAACCCACTCCATGTATTTCCTTTCTTTCTTGAATCCTAACACCTCAATTCCTAGGTGACTTGGTAGCTCTCTGATTCTTCCAAACATATTACTGTTTTTGTATTTTGTTGAGTTTTGTAGTTGTTCTAGGCATGAGAAATGGTTTGCTACAAACTATTCCATTCAATCTAGAGACAGATATTACATGTTCGAATATAATATAGTATATATATATATAAAACATTGGTTCTTAATTCTTGATCTTAGAGCCTCTTTCTTAATTTTTAAATACTACAAAGAACATTTGTTTACGTGAGTTAAATATATTAATATTGACCATATTTGAAATTAAAACTGTAATTCTAAAACTTTTAAAGTATTTTAATTGTTTATTAATTTTAAATATCAATAATAAGCCCATTACAGACTAACAAATATTTTTATTAAAAGAATCATAATATCTTCCTTAAAATACATCTGCATTTCCCTGGTAATGTGTGTATAATTTTCTCTTTTGTTACTTTTTATAAATTCATGGAAATAGTATTTCCAAATGCTTTCAACATTGTAAATTCCTCAGGATTATGACAAAAACTGGTAGAAGAGTAGCACTGTTTTACATTTTTGCAAATTTCTTTAATGTCTATCTGAGTAGAATAGAACTGGATTCCCTGTTATCTGATTCTGCGTTCATTCTATTGCCATATATTGTTTTGGTTGAAATATACAAAGAAAATCTAGCCTCATGCAGAATACATAGATAAAAAAATGGAAGAGTGTTTTAATAGTCTTTTCAGATAACTATGGATTTCCTTCTTTGATAATACACCTAAACTCAAAGAGGAATAGTTTCTTAAACATTAATTGCAATGTAAAATCTGAAACTATATCAATGAACATTTTTTTTTACTTGTCACATTTAAATTCGGTGCACTTTTCATGTTTTTACTCATGAAAGATTTGTAGCATTATGCACATTATGCACTGGTCATTTGGAAGATACTGGCTGATCAAGTTATACAGACATTTCAATGTTGAAATACTTCATTATATAATGTTAAAAAAAACACATTCATTAATATTACCACCATTCTTATCCTAGAAGTCTAACTACTGAGAAGCTATCAAATTCATGGTGGCAGAAGCATGCTTGCCAAAACCTGAATTTTATCAATGGCAACAAATACTGTCAATTTGTTTGAGTAACAGGCTTTTTTTCATTTTCAAGTTAATATTTACCAAATAATCAAGACTGAAAAACAATAGCTGTAAGGTATGGTGTTCCACGAAATCCTTGAAAACCAACTGAGCCACCCAGACACCCCTAACATCTTAGTATTATTATGAAAATATTATGATGTTCCCCAAGGGATAAAAAAGCTTTCATTTTCAAATAGATTTATTTAAAATATTAATGTCTGCCTTAAAATACATCTGCATTTCCCTGGTACTGTGTGTATAAATTTTGCTATTGTTTCTTTTTATACATTCATGGAAATAGTATTTTCAAATATTTTCAACTTTGTAAATTCCTCAGGATTGTAATAAGTCTTGACAACAAATACTTAAAAAGAAGAGGGACGCCTGGATGGCCCAGTCAGTTTAGCATTTGCCTTCAGCTCATGTCATGATTCTAGGGTCCTGGGATCGAGTCCGGCATTGGGCTCCTTGCTCAGTGGGGAGCCTGCTTCTCCTTCTGCCTGCTCTGCCTGCCACTTCCCCTGCTTGAGTGCACGCTGTCTCTGACAAATAAATAAATCTTTTTTTAAAAAAGAAAAATTCATGCCTTTTTTTTTTTGTTAGTGAATTTTTTGGTTAATTCCCTTAACATAATTAACTGCTCTTATAATAACTCTAAGTTATATCCATTGATATATATATTAAATATTTTTCCCATTTACACATTTTAAGGCAGAAGATGATTATATCCAGGGCATGACTTGAGGGTGTTATAAATGAAAGAGATAAACTTGGTTTGAGATGATGGCAAAATAAAATTATTAAAGGGAAGAGCAACATTTTTTATTTTTAAATTACAAATATTATTGCCCAAAGGGAAGAATAGACAAATAGATCACTTATATTGCCTTCATCTCTAAGGATAATTTGATAGGAGAAAAAGAAAAAGGATTAGGATTTATAAGCAAAAAGGAAAGGATAGGTAATATGAGTGAATAAAAGAAAGGATAAATTGGAAATAATTTGAAGAAATATTGAGAAATTAATAATAGACACATGTTTAGGAGGCAATTTGTATAGGAGACCATCTTTCAATATATCCTATCATTCCAGGCTGATGGAGCCTCTTCTCTCACTCCCTTCCTCATATACTCACCATTCTATAAGGCTATTAAAGATGAGATTTGAATCTTTGATGAGAGGAGGCTGCAAAAAAAAAAAAACTGGACTGAATTGGTATTGCCCTTCCTAGGGCTCACAGGTGCTCTTCAAGACTGAATAACCCAGACTGTGTGAAAGCTACTTACAACCTTGAAGGGAATGGATGTTCATTCTGTCAATTATCCTGTACAAAATATAATTACAGGGCAGGAATTAAGGAAATTTCCTCTTCTCTCCTTGAAATTAGGGGAGGAAAAAAAAGAAACAGTGAGGTATCAGTTTGGCCTTGACTCTGAAGCACAAAGTTTCACAGTTTTTAATCATGGAAAACAAACTTGTTCTGGCCACATGGACTTGAGCCAAGAACAAGTCAAGGACACATGCTGGCTAATGGCAGACTGATTCCTTGTTACTCTGAGTATTTTCCAAATTCTTTGTTACTGCTAAACATTGGGTAAAAATCTGCCTTGTGTACTGGGGGTTGGGGGGATGGAGTTAGGGTCTAAGCCCACAGTTAAGGCAGAAGAGCAGTAGCTCCTCTCTTGAGCCTGAGCAGTGATAGTAGCAAGCAGTCACTGGTAGGTGAAAGTAGACCTAGTAGAACAATGATGCCTTGAGGGCCACCTGCATTAAAACCAGTAAGGTGGCTCCTGAGGGAGGAGGACAGAAGGGCAGAACCTCAAGACTTCTTTCTGAGTAAATACAAAATAAGATACAGGCTCTCTGAGAATTAATTTTCAGCAGTGAAGCAAAGTAGGGGATCATGTTACATAAAAGCTATTAACTTCTTTGGTAGCCCTAGAGTCAGTAGATTAAAAGACTAGCTTGGGCTAAGTTTTAATGTTTGCATTTCTGACAAATTATCTTTTAATTAGTGTTTTCCAGGCTTTACTCTGAAAATGAGCAAGTGATGCAAGAAAGTCCGGCTTTCATTTGTTATAAAAACATTTCCCCTTGCTTAGTTCATTATTCTACCCCTCTTTGGGACTTGCCCTATAGGATGCTTTCCATTAATATCCTAGCTTTGTCCTTTCTTTACTAGTTTTACTAAAGACAGGATCAGTTTAGCCCAGTATAATGCACAGCCTTGTGTGTAATGGTAACTTTATCTCTCAACTTTGAAACTGGTTAACAGCCCTTATCAGCAAATAAAAGCCTCCTACTGCAGACAAGTAAAGTGATTGAGAAACCCATAAAAAGCTGAGGAAAGAAAGCCAGATGAAGTTAAAACAAATTTCAGCTCTAGGTCTCCAGTGATCTCAACAGTAAATATAAAAAACTAACATATTTATTGGTCTTCTTTTATTTATATGGTCATTATTATTGCACTGTTTTCACATCTACTAGTAACTTCTTAGTTGGAATCTTCCAATAAAACACTCAAAATGAGCATTTTTAAAGATAAAGAGGCACAACTATTCAGATTCTAACTCCTAAAGCTGTGGGTTTTCTAGGGCTTACTTGGAATTATACCATACACATCAATAATGAGAGTTCTAAAAACCGAACTTCAGTTTTAGAAAACATATGTTTAAATTTTGTTGGTTAAAGAAAATAGGCATCTCCAAATTAAGACAGGATATATAGAATGCTCTTTCATGAGATAACAGTCTAGTTAAATATAACTAATGAAATAAGCACAAAGACTCATTGCTATAATGTGATCATATATTAAACTTCATTTCTTTTTTTTTTTTTTTTTTTTAAAGATTTATTTATTTATTTGAGAGAGCGAGAATGAGAGAGAGAGAGAGAGAGTACATGAGAGCGGGGAGGGTTAGAGGGAGAAGCAGGTTCCTCGCCGAGCAGGGAGCCCGATGCGGGACTCGATCCAGGGACTCCAGGATCATGACCTGAGCCGAAGGCAGTCGCTTAACCAACTGAGCCACCCAGGCGCCCTTAAACTTCATTTCTATACCAAGCAGCAACAAAAAATTGGATTAAAATCATTAACTCTGAAAAAGAGAACACTTGTGATCATGATTTTTAATCATCAAATGCTATAAATCCCAGTAGCGAGAAAGTTTACACTTGCGATGTAACCCCAAAGGTCTGAATTTAGATACTATCAGCAAAAACTACTGAGAGAAATATTTTGTCTAAAGACAAGTGAGGGTCCAAGTGTAGGAAGAGCCTGAACTCACCTCCTCTCCAGAAATACCAAATCTACACCTAGATATTGCACAATTACTCCTGAAGAACTGAGGATTGATTGAACAACTTCTGCACAATGAATTCTAGAGGGGCCACATAGAGAAGGGTAGGGGAGACAGAGACATGGTAATGACAGGAAACCCATCCCTCATGCAGGGACCTCAAGTAGGGAAGGATAGCACTGAGCCCATGCACAGACTCACTCACCCATGCACAGTGAAAACAATCGTGGTTTAAAGAGTAACTAGACTGTAAGTGAAGGAGATCCATTAGATATAACCTTAGAATGCCTGCCAAATGGGTTGAGAACTGCTGGAACCCTCTCCATGGTCAGAGGCCCCAGCCAGCACAATATTTTACATTTTCCCTCCACCCCAATAATGCAGGCAAGAGCAGGGCCTGCATGTTCTACCTGGCCTATTAGGGCCATCCTGGCAAGCTCTAGGTCCCTCATCTGCCCCAACCCAGCTGTCCCATCAAGGAAATTCCAGCATGGCATGCTGCAAGACTCCCTGTTTGCACCTGACCTCAGTGCAGTGCTCCAAGACTCCCCAGCCCATGCCTGCTCCAACTCCAACTATCCCACCCTGGTGGCCCTGGCACAGCACACCACTCATCTCCCTGGCCCACATCCACTCCAGCCCTCCTGCAACAATGGTCCTAGCAGAGCATGTCCTAAAGCACACTGGCCAGCAACCACTCAAGCTCCAGCCATCCTGCCAAGGCAGCCTGCATGTGGAATGCCCTGAAACCCCTATGAGCCCACATCTGTACCAGCTCCAGCTTGTCTGCCAAAGCCTCCAGGTACATGCAGTCTACAAAGGGAACAGTCCTACATGAGGCTTCTCCTTCAAGACCAGAAGAGATTGCTCTCCCATCTAATTCATAGAAACAAACACAGAAAGACAAACAAAATGAGGAGACAGAGAAATAAGCTCCAAACAAAAGAACAAGATAAAATCCAAGTTGGGGGGACCCTAATTAAATGGAGAAAAGTAATTTACCTGATAAAGAGTTAAAATGAATGATCATAGAGATCCCATCAAACTCAGGAGAAGAATGGAAGAACAGAGAACTTAAACAGAGTTAGAAAATATAAGAAAAAAAAATCAGAACTAAAGAACACAATAACAAAAATGAAAAATACACTAGAAGGAATTAACAGCAGATTAGATGATTCAGGACAGATCAGCTATGTGGCAGAAAGAAGAGTGGAAATCACCCAATCAGAAGAATAAAACAAAACAAATAAAAACATTTTTAAATGATGATAGTTTAAGGAACCTCTGGGACAACATAAAGTGTGCTAATATTCATATTACAAAGGTCCCAGAAGAAGAGAGAAAGGGACAAAAAAAATCTATATGAAGAAATAATGGGTGAAAATTCCCCTAACCTGGAGAAGAAAACAGACATACAGGTCCAGGAAATGCAGAGAGTCTCAGTAAGATGAACTCAGAAAGATCCACATGAAGACATACTATAACTAAAATGGCAAATTTTAAAGAGAAAATCTTAAAGGCAGCAAAAGAAAAGCCATCATATACAAGGGAAACCCCATAAGACTATCAGCTGATTTTTCAGAAGAGACTTTGTAGACCGGAAAGGAGTGACAGGATATATTTAAAGTATTGAAAAGGAAAAACTTACAACAAAGAATACTCTACCTGGCAAGGTTATCATTTGGAATTAAAGGAGAAATAAAGAGTTTCTCAGGTAAGCAAAAACTAAAGGAGTTCATTACCAATAAACTGGCTTTACAAGAAATGTTAAGGGGTTGGTCTTCTTTAAGCAGAAAAGAAAAGGTCTTAACTAGAAATCAGAAAATATATTAAGGAAAAAATCTCAGTGGTAAAGGCAAATAAATAGTAAAGGCAGTAAACTAGCCACTTGAAAAGCTAGTTGGAAGATAGTAAAATCAACCATAACTACAATAAGTAGTTAAGAGATACACAAAATAAAAAGATGTAAAATGTGATCTCAAGATAAAAGTGGTGGTGGTGGTTGTGGTAGGTGAGCAGGAGGACGGTAGAGATAGAAGTGCTTTTAGAATGTATTTGAACTTAAACAACTATCAAAATAGATTGCTAAATATAGAAGTCAATATATATGAACCTCATGGTAACTAAAAACCAAAAGCCTATAATAGATATAAGAAAAATAAAGAGAAAGGAACCCAAACACTACAGAAAACCATAAAACCACTAGAGATAAAGAAAACAGAGAAGAATTACTAAAAGAGCCAGGAAAAAAAAAAAAAACAATTAACAAATGGCAGTAAGTACATACCTATCAATAATTACTTTAACTGTAAATTGACTAAGTGTTCCAATGAAACGACATAGGGTGGCTGAATGGATAAAAATACAAGACCCATTTATATGCTGCCTACAAGAGACTCACTTCAGATCTAAACACACAAACTGAGAGTGAAGAGATGGAGAAAGATATTCCATGCAAATGGAAACAAAAAGAAAGCCAGAGTAGCAATACTCATTTAAGACAAAATAGACTTTAAAAGAAGAATGTAACAAAAGATAAAGAAGGGCATTACATAAAAGTAAAAGGATCAATCCAAGAATAGGATATAACATTCATAAATATTTATGCACCCTACATAGGAGCATCTAATTATATAAAGCAAATATTAACAGACATAGAGGGAGACACTGATAGTGACACAGTAATAGTAGGAGGCTTTAATACTATGCTTACATCAATGGATAGATCATACAGACAGAAAGACAATAACAAAATATTGGCCTTAAGAGAGATTAGAACAGATGGACTTAAGAGACATATATAGAACATTTCATCCCCAAACTGCACAATACACTTTCTTTTCAAGTGTACATGAAACATTTTCGGGCGCCTGGGTGGCTCAGTTGGTTAAGCGACTGCCTTCGGCTCAGGTCATGATCCCGGAGTCCTGGGATCGAGTCCCACATCGGGCTCCCGGCTCGGCGGGGAGCCTGCTTCTCCCTCTGACCCTATCCCCTCTCATGCTGTTTTTTTCTCTCTCTCTCTCAAATAAATAAATAAATAAAATCTTTAAAAAAAAAAAAAAACATTTTCTAGGAGAGTTCACATGTTAGTCCACAGAACAAGTCACAATAAATTCAAGATAGGAGTCTTATCAAGCATCTTTTCTGACCACAATGACATGAAACTGGGAATCAATCACAAGAAGAAAACTAGGATAACACAAACATACGGAAAATAAACAACATCCTACTAAACAACCAATGGATTGACAAAGAAACCAAAGAGGAAATAAAAAAAATACCTGGCAAGAAATGAAAATAGAAACACAACTTTCCAAAGTCTAGGGGACACAGGAAAAAACAGTTCTAAGAGGAAGGTTCATAGTGACATGGGCTTACTTCAAGAAACAAAATAAATCCCAAATAAACAATCTTCCTTTACAACCAAAGAAACTATAAAAAGAACAAATTCCAAAGTTAGTGAAGGAAGGAAATAATAAAGACCAGAATGGAAATAAATAAGATTAAAAGAAACAATAGAAAAGATCAATGAATCTAAAGCTGGTTTGTTGAAAAGATAAAATCAATAAACCCCTAGCCAGATTTGTCAAGGGAAAAAAAAAAGAGAGAGAGAGAGAGGAGTCCCAAATAAAATTAGAAAACGAAAGAGAAGTTACAACTGACACTATAAACACATAAAAGATCACAAGAAACTACTCTGAACAATCATTTGTCAACAAATTGGTAAGCCTAGAAAAAGTAAATAAATTCCTAGAAATACATAACTTCCTAAGACTGAATCACAAAGAAACAGAAAATCTGAATAGACCAATTACAGGTGATAAAATTGAAACAGGAATTTTAAAACTTCCCAAAACCAAAAATTCAGGATGAGATGGTTTGACAGGTGAATTCTACCACACATTCAAAGAAAAGTTAGTACATATCCTTCCCACATTATCCCAAAAGATTGAAGAGGAAGGAATGCTTCCAAACTCATTTTATAAAGTCAGCCTTAAAATTTGATTATAAGTGGAATTTATTCCAAGGATGCAAGAATGGTTCAACATCCATAAATCAACCAACATGATACAACACATTAACAGAAGATAAAGATTATTTGATCATCTCATTAGTTGCAAAAAAAAAATGTGTTGGACAAATTCAACACCTGTTCATGATAAAAACTCAAAAACATAGGTATAAAAGGTACACTCCTAAACATAATAAAGGCCATATGTGACAAACCCACAGCTTACATCATACACAATGGTGAAAAGCCGAAAACTTTTAAGATCAAAAACAAGACAAGGATGCTCACTATCACTACTTTTATTCAACATAATCCTAGCCACAGCATTTAGGGAAGAAAAAGAAATAACAGGCATCTGAATTGGAAAGGAAGAAGTAAACTGTCACTATTAACAGATTATAGATACTACATATAGAAAATCCTAAAGACTCCACCAAAAATCATTAGAATATTAGAATAAACAAAATTCAGTAAAGTCATGGAATACAAATATATAGAAATTGATTGTGTTTCTATACATTAATGAGCAATCAAAGAAAAATTAAGAAAACAGTCCCATTTACAATTGTATCAAATAAAATAACTAGGAATAAATTTAACCAAGGGGCTGAAAGACCTGTACACTGAAAACTAAGACATTCATGGAAAAAAAAAAAATGAAGACAACACAAATAAATGGAATGATATACCATATTTATGGACTGGAAGAATTAATATCATTAAAATGTCCATGCTATGGAGCACTGGGTGTTATGCACAAACAATGAATCATGGAACACTACATCTAAAACTAATGATGTAATGTTTGGGGATTAACATAACAATAAAAAAAATTTTTTTTAAATGTCCATGCTACCCATAGCTTCTACAGATTCAATGCAATCTTTATTAAAATCCCAATGGTATTTTCACAGAACTAGAACAAACAGTTCCAAAATTTGTAAAAGACCTCAAATAGAAAAGGCAATCTTGAGAAAGAACAACAAAGCTAAAAATTAACAAGTCAGGAAACGAAAGATGTTGGTGAGGATGCGGAGAAAGGGGAACCCTCCTACACTGTTGGTGGGAATGCAAGCTGATGCAGCCACTCTGGAAAACAGTATGGAGGTTCCTCAAAGAGTTGAAAATAGAGCTACCATATGACCCAGCAATTGCACTACTGGGTATTTACCCCAAAGATACAAATGTAGTGATTCGAAGGGGCACACGCACCCCAATGTTTATAGCAGCAATGTCCACAATAGCCAAACTGTGGAAAGAGCTGAGATGTCCATCAACAGATGAACGGATAAAGATCATGTGGTATATATATACAATGGAATATTATGCAGCCATCAAAAAAATGAAATCTTGCCATTTGCAACGATGTGGATGGAACTGGAGAGTGTTATGCTAAGTGAAATAAGTCAATCAGAGAAAGACAAGTATCATATGATCTCACTGATATGAGGAATTCTTAATCTCAGGAAACAAACTGAGGGTTGCTGGAGTGGTGGAGGTAGAAGGGATGGGGTGGCTGGGTGATAGACATTGGGGAGGGTATGTGCTATGGTGAGTGCTGTGAATTGTGTAAGACCAGTACCTCTGAATCAAATAATACATTATATGTTAAAAAAAAAAAAGATGATAGTAGGAAGGGAAAAATGAAGCTTGGGGGAAGTCGGAGGGGGAATAAACCATGAGAGACTACAGACTCTGAGAAACACACTGAGGGTTTTAGGGGGGATGGGTTAGCCTGGTGATGGGTATTAAGGAGGGCACGTATTGAATGGAGCACTGGGTGTTATATGCAAACAATGAAGCATGGAACACTACATCAAAAACTAATGATATAATGTATGGTGACTAACATAATTAAAAAAAAAAAAAAAGAACAACGAAGCTAGAGGTATCATGCTCCCTCACTTCAAGTTATAATACAAAGGTATAGTGATCAAAATAGTATGATACTGGAGCAAAAGCAGACTGCTTGATCAATGGAACAGAATAGAAAGCTCAGAAATAAACACATGTATATATGGTCAATTAATTTACTATAAAGAAGCCAAGACTATATGACAGAGAAAGTCTTTTCAATAAATGGAGTTGGAAAAACTGGAAAGCCACATAGAAAATAACAAAACTGGACTACTTAACACCATATACAAAAATTAACTCACAAAATGGATTAAAGATTTGAATGTAAGACCTGAAACCACAAAAATTCTAGAAAAAAACCATAAGCAGTAAGCTTCTTAACATGGCTCTTGGCAATATTTTTTTTGGATCTGACCCCACAAGCAACAGTAACAAAAGCTAAAATAAATAGATGGGATTAAACTAAAAACTTTTGCATAGTGAAACAAATCATCAGCAAAATAAAATGGCAAACTTCTGAATGGAAAAAGATATTTACAAATTATATATCTTAAAAGGGGTCAATATCCAAAATATAGAAGTAATTCATCCAACTGAATAACAAACAATTCAATTTAAAAATGGGCAGAGAATCTGAATAGACATTTTTTTCAGAGAAGACATACAGATGACCAATAGGCCCAAGGAAAGGTGTTCAACATCACTAATCATCAGGTAAATGCAAATCAAAACCACAATGATGTATAATCTTACACCTGTCAGAATGGCTATTACCAAAAGACAAGAAATAACAAGTGTTGGCAAGAATGTGGAAAAGGGGAACCCTTGTACACTGGTGAGCATGTAAATTGGTGTAGCCACTACAGAAAACAGTATAGTGTTTCCTCAAAAAATTAAAAATAAAACTACTTTATAACAAAGCAACCCCACTTCTGGGGTATTTATTCAAAGAAAATAAAAACACCAATTCAAAGAGATATATGCAGTTTTATGTTCATTGCAGCATTATTTACAAAAGCCAAGATATGGAGGAAACCTAAGTGTTACTGATGGAAGAATGGATAAAGAAAATATAGTATGTACCCAATGGAATACTACTCAGCCATAAAAAAGAATGAAATATTTCTATCTGAGATAACATAGATGGACTTAGAAGATGTTACACTAAACAAAATAAGCCAGACACAGAAAGACAAATACCACATAACTTCACCTATATGTGGAATCTAAAAAAAAAAAATAAAAAAAAAAAAAAAGGTTGAAACAGACTCACAGATACAGGAAATAAATTATTGGTTGCCAGAGGGAAGAGGAGTTTGGGGATGGGTGAATGGGTGAAATAGGTAAAGAACTAAGTAGTATAAACTTCCAGTTATAAAACAAATAAGTCATGAGAATGTAATGTACAGCATAGGAAATATAGTCAATAATATTCTAAAAACCTTGTATGGTGACAGATGGTAACAAGACTTATCATGAGGATCATTTCATAATGTATAAAAATATCAAATCACTATGATGTACACCTGATATTAATAGGATATTGTAGGTCAATTATACTTCAATAAAAATAAATAAAATAAAAACAAGTTAGAACTGTATTACTAAAAAAAAAGTAATTTTTGAATGGGTTAAAGCAGGATTTAATGAACTTAACTTACTGGAAATATTCAACTATAAGCCATGGAGATATTTTACTGGTCCCTCAAACATGGGTTGTTAAAATAAATAAGTAATTTCATGCTTACTTTGTATGTCTTAGCAGCAGAAACCTTTATTGAAAACGAACTCTTGATTTCTAGGTTTTCCATAGAAATGATGGACGCTATGCAAATCAGAATCTTTCCACCTATCCTTCAAAAGCCATTCCAATAAACAGAGAAGAAATGAAAACCTTGTTTTGTTCTTTTTAACTAGAAAAGAGATAATGCTTTAAATGTCAAGTTATGTGTTTGTAGGGAAATAAACATTCTGAAGCCAGTAGTGCCACATGAGATCTCATGTCAGAGCAGAATCATGCGTAGACTGAGTGGGAAATGAGAGAGTACAAAGGGACACTAACAGGTGGAACATGGACAAAATTTCCTCTATAGAAAGAGAGCCCCACACTGAGTGACAAAGTTCTTAAAGCAAGCCTGAGATCTGGTGTATCTCAACACTGGAGAGGGAAGGGGTCTGAAATTGCTCAGGACCACAGGTGGCATATCTGGGAGACAATCTTGTGTATGTGTGTGGAGCAGGGAGGGCAGATGGTGGAGGTGACTTTGTGGGTAAGGAAAGACCCAAAGAGTGAAAAATAAAACAGGGGTATAATGAATCAAAGAAAAAGTGATAAGCATAGAAGAGAAGCAAAGACCTAAAAACATAATTGGAGTCCCTGAAGATAAAACAACCAACCAACCAACCAACCATATTGCGGGTGTGAAATGTGAAATAGAACTAATATTTAAAACTCTGAGTTAATAAAAACTTCCCAGATATTAAACTAGACCTCAATTTACATATTAAAAAGGTCAATTATGTATATGGGAAAATTGACAAAGCATGACCAACAAAAGTGGATGGATTCAATTCCCAACATAAAAGACAAGTACTATAAAGGAAACAGAAGAAAGCAGAAGGAAAGGAAAAAATAAAGTATGAATCAATGAAGTTGAAATCTCAAAATGCTAACTTACTGAAAATACAACAAAATAGACAAACCACTAGCTTTTCAATCAAGAAATAAAAAGGAAGAGAGAGGGAAAACAAATATAACAAATAAGAAATCACAAGGGGAAGAGCAAACCCTGAAATAGAAAAAAATTAGAAAGATCTTCAAAAGTTACTTCACACAACTTTACAGAAAATTGAAAACGTACATTAACAAAGAGGAACTATACTTCTGTCCACAATCCTGAAATCCAAAAAGTTCATTAAGTTTATTTAGTGGCAAAACCTCACTTTAATTGTGAAAATTCAGTTATTATTCCACTTAAAGTGAATATTCTTACTTTAAAAAAAAACCTTACATACAAATGGATAATTTCCAAGGAAAATATAATTTGACAAAAATGGAACCAGTCAAGTTAAAGATACTCAAATTTCCACAGAGGAAATTGGGGAAATTATCCAAGTCCTACTTTTCAAAAACACCAGGAAAATTAGTCCAAGATGGCAGTGTAGAAAGACCCTGAACTCACCTCCTCCCACAGACATTCCAAATCTACAACTAATGTAGAATAATTCCCACTGAAAATATAAACTAAAAACTAGCTGAACAGCTCCCTCCAGAACAAGGATTAAGACAGCCACATCAAGATGGGTAGGAGAAGCAGAGACATGGTCCTGCCAAAAACTCTACCCCCAATGCATCAACATACAATAGGGAGGAATCTCAGAGGCTCAGAGCCTCTTCCTAAGTGGGCAGGGGTTTATTTGTGCCCTACATCAATCACCCCAACCCTTAGAATATGAACTAGCAAAACGAGGTCCCCAAAACATATGGCTTTGGAAATCAACAGGGCTTATGTCCAGGGGACCCAGAGGGCTTGGAAGAATCTGAGATATTCCTTGTGAGGGATTTTTGTGCTCTCAAACAAAACAAAACTCAGATACAGAAAAGAGATTGGTGGTTATCAGAGAGAAAAAGAATTGGGGGATAAGCTAAAAAGCTGAAGGGGGTCAATTTTATGGCAATGGATTGTAAGTAGGCTTCCTGTGCTGATCACTTTGTAATGTATGCAAATATTGAGGTATTTATGTTGTATATCTGAAACTAATATATTATATACCATTTTTTTAAGAATAAAAAAAGAAAAGAAGAAAGGAAAAAACAAACTAAGATGTTTTCACAGGGGAATTTTATCAGAACTTCTATATCCAGATAATCTCATTGTCACATAAATCATTTCAGAAGAGAAAAAATGAAGACTTCCACTTTTTTTCAATATATAAACCAAGTAACATTGATACCTAAATCTGATCAATACCTCATAAGCGCATTACAAATATCACAATCTAATTTCATTTATACAAAAACAAAACAAAATATTAGCTTTATAAAAATCTTCCAAGAATCGAATATTATCATAATATTTGTTAATCCAGTAATGAAAATTGCTATATTAATTGAGCTAAGAAGGAAAAGAATATAAACTGACTAGATACTGAATTTCAAAATAATCATTCAAGTAGAATAGGAATTGATATATACTTCCTTAACATAATAATATACATCAGAGCATACAACCACCTGCACACACACACAGTTCTGTCATAAACCAGGACCTTACTTAATGGGGAAATATTAGAGGCATTCACAGTAAAATCAAGAAGGCAGGAATCCCCAATGTCTTCAATACAGTTAATTTAGAGGTATGAGTAACACAATTGATAAAAGAAAGTAATGAAAAGCATAAGAAATGGGTAAGAAGTATAATTACTTCAATTCACAGATGACATGATAGTACAAATGGAAAGACCAAAAGACTAAAAGATAAATTTAACATAAGCAATAAGATAATATAGTAACATAGTAGGATATAAAATTTTCATTAAAAGATCAATAGCTTTATACTTGCAAATGATATCCAGTTAGATGAAATAAGAAAAGGGAAGATGTCAGAACAGGGAAGTGTCAGGAATCTCTACTTCACCTAGACAATTGCAGATGCAGAATCTGTCTAGTGTAACTATTCTGGAAATCTGGAGTCTACTGAAGGATTGCAACTTCCAGAGGAAGGCTTGGGCTATAAATTGTGCCAAATTTTTGGCAATTTCAGTTATTAACATCTTACACATAGCTTGCATCAGCCAGGTAGGCAAAAAGGACTTTGTCCTCCAAATATTTGGAATCTATGCTCTGATTACTTATTGTCTCTTCTGACCACAGAAGTACAGACCAAGAGGCAGGCATCCATTCATTTTGCAGTTCCTCCATTGTTGCAAGGTCCTCTCCCTCTAGCTGAAATGGACTTCTGGGGGATTTAGGAGCTAGCACCCTTCCCCCAACCCTATTCATTTAACTTTTCCCCTCCTTTTGGAAGCTAGACTTTAAAGACTAAGACATTCAAAAACAACTGCATATATGGGGAGAACTAGAAAATGTCCAGGGGAAATATCAGAAAAGACCTTAAGTTTACATCTCAGGCTGATCCTTGGCACAGAAACAGCCTACAACAATCAACAACAACAACAACAACAACAACAAAGAAGCAGAACAGTAATACAGAACAGAAAACCCTGGGGAAGGGGGGAGACTCTGATTTCAGAGTTACCATGTTATAAATTCAAAAGTCCAGCTTCAACAAAAAAATCACAAGCCATACAAAGAAACAGAAATGCTCCATTTAAAGGAAAAAATTATCAGCAGAAACTGTTCTTGAAAAAATATCTAATGGCAGATATACTAAAGACTTTTTAAAAACTGTCTGAAAAATGCTCAAAGAATGAAAGAAGGATGTGGACAAAAATCAAGAAAATAATGTGTGAACAAAATGAAAACATCAATAAAGAGATAGAAAACCTAATAAGAAACCAAAAAGAGATCTTGGAGCTAAAGGGTACAATAATTGAAATGAAAAATTCACTGGAGATATTCAAAGGCAGATTTGAACAGACAGACGGTCAGTAACTTGAAGATAGGACAATTGAAATTATTGATGCTGAGGAACAGAAAGAAAAAAAGATTTAAAAAAAAGCGAACAGAGCCTAAGGTACCTGAGGGGTGCCATTAAGTGGCCCAATGTATACATTGTGGGAGTTCCAGAAGGAAAGAGAGAAAATAGGGCAGAGAGAATATTTCAAGAAATACTAGCTATCTAAATATTGCTAAATAATATCAATACATATTTGATCAAAGGCATAGACAAAAATATCCAAGAAGCTCAATGAACTCCAAGTAAGATGAACTCAGAGAGACTCACATTGAGATACATTATAATCAAACTGTCAAAAAGACAAAGAGCATCTTAAAAGCAGGAGAGAAAAGTGACTCATGACATGCAGAGTAGTCTCAATAATACTATCAGATTTCTCTTTAGAAAATTTGGAGACCAGAGGGCAATAGGCCCATATATGCAACCTACTAAAAGAAAAATAGTGTCAACCAAGCATCCTATATCACAAAACTGTTTTTCCAATGTGAGGGAAAAAATAAGAAATTTCCTAGAAAAATAAAAGCTGAGGGACTTTGTTACCAATTAACCTGTCCTGAAAGATATGCTCAAAGGAGTCCTATGGTGCAAAATAAAAGGACTCTAGAGATAACATGAAGCTGTATGAAGAAATAAAGATTTCAATAAAGGCAAATGCATAGGCAATAATAACAGGCAGTATTGTAATAATTGTTTGTAACTACATTTGTTTTCTATATGATTTAAGAGACTAATACATTTTAAAGTAACAATTAGCCTAAAAGCTAATATTATTGTATCAATGGTTTGTATCCCCAAATTTTGTTCTCTACATAATTTAAGAGATTAATGCATTTAAAAGATTTATTCATTTATGTTTGGGGGCACCCATATATAAAGAAATAATTTTGTGACATCAATAACCAACAGCGGTGGAGATAGAGATGTAAAGGAGCAGAGTCTTTGTATGTTATTGAAGTTAAACTGGTATAAATTCAAATTAGAGTCTTATTATAACATGAAGATGTTAAATGTAATCTCCATGATAATCACAATGAAAATAACTTAGAACATATGCCAAAAAAATGAGAAAATTTTACTACAGATAATTAACCACATAAGTCAGCACTAATGTAGCAATAGAGGGACAAAAAAAGCTGCAAAGCTCATAGAAAACAAATAGCAAAATGACAGAAGTAACCCCCTCCTTATTAGTAGTTACTTCAATTGTAGATGGATTAAACTTTCAGAGAGGGAGAGAGAGAGATTGGCAGAATGAATACAAACACAATATCCAACTATATGCTATCTACAAGAGACTCACTTTAGATCTAAAGACACAACTCAATTGAAGGTGAAAGATGGAAAAAGACCTTTCATGCAAACAGTAACTAATACTAACTGTACCAGTGTCAGACAAAATAGACTTTAAATTAATAACAAGTTTACGAGAGACAAAGAAGGGCATTACGTATTAATAAAAAATTCAACACAGCAAGAAGATGTAACAATTATAAGTTTTTACATACTTAATGACAAACCATCAAAATATATTATGCAAAAACTGACAGAATTGAAGGGAAAAACAGGCAGTTCTAAAATCACAGTTGGAGACTTCAATACCCCACTCTCAATATGGTTAGAACAACCAGACAGAAGATAAGGAAGAAGACTTAAATAACACATCAAACCAACTAGCTCCAGCAGGCATATATAGTACATTCTACAGAATAGCAGCATACACATTCTTTCCAAATGCACAAGAGACATTTTCCAGGATAGACCATATGCTAGGCTACATATTAAGTCTCAATCAATTTTAAAAGTTAGATACAAGTTTTATTCTCCAATCACAGTGGGATGAAGTAAAAAAAAAAAAAATCACAGAAATAAAATGGAGACATTCACAAACTTGTGGAAATTAAACAAGACACTCTTTAATGACCAATGGGACAAAAAAGAAATCACAAGGGAAATTAGAAAATACTTAGAGATGAATGAAAATGAAAATACAACATATCAAAACTTATGAGACACAATGAAAGCAGTGTTAAGGGGGAAATTTATAGCTATAAATGCTTACATTAAAAAACAAAGATCCCAAATTAACTTAACTTTACAGTTTAAGGAGCTAGAAAAAGATGAATAAACTAAACTGAAAACTAGCAAAAGGAAGGAAATAGAGAATAGAGCAGACATAAACAAAATAGAAACTAGAGAAAAACACAGAAATAAAACCAAAAGTTAGTTATTTGAAAAGATTAAAAAATTGACAAATATTTACCTAGATGGACTAAAGAAAAAAAGGTAATACTCAAAATACTAAAATCATAAACAAAAGTGGGGACATTATGGATTCTATAATACAAAGAATATGAGTATTCTGAACTGAATGCCAACAAATTGGATAACCTAGATGAAATGGACATATTTCTAGAAACATAAAACCTAGCAAGACTAAATCACCAGGGAATAGAAAACCTGAATAGACTTATCACCAGCAAAGAGATTGAATAATCAGTCAAAAATCTCCTGATGAGGAAAAACCCTGGACCTGATGGCTTTACTGGTGAATTTTACCCAACATTTAAAAAAGAACTAATTCCAATCCTTCTCAAACCTCTCCAAAAAATTGAACAGGAGTAACACTTCCTAACACATTCTTTGAGGCCAGCATTACCCTGATACTAAACCAGACAAAGACACCACAAAAAGCTACAGACCAATATCCCTTATGAACACTGATACAAAACTCAACAAAATACTAACAAACCAAATTCAGCAGCATATTGAAAGGATAATACACCATGACCAATGGAATTTATTCCTAGAACACAAGAATGTTTCAATATATGAATATTGATTAATGTAATACCACATTAACAAAATAAAGAAAAAAACCCCACATGATCATCTCAACTGATGCAGAAAAAACATTTGACAAAATTCAACAGACTTTCCTGATAAAACATGCAAAAAACTAGTAATAGAAGGAAACTATCTCAACATAATAAAAACTATATATGAAAAACTCAGCAAACATCATACTCAATGGTGAAAGACTGAAAGTTTTTCCTCTAGGATTAGGAACAAGATAAGGATGCCTCTTTTTGCCACTTCTATTCAACAGTCTACTGAGAGTTCTAGCGAGAGCAATTAGGCAAGAAATAGATACAAAAGAAATCCAAAGTGGAAAGGAAGAAGTAAAATTGTGTCTGTTCACAGACAATATATCTTACATATAGACAACTCTAGACATTCCACACACACACACACACAAAAACAATTATAGCTAATAAATGAATTCAGCAAAGTAGCACGATACCACATCAACACACAAAATAAGTTGCATTTTGTACACTAACAATGACCACAGAGGAAATTATGAAAACAATTCCATTTTAAAAAATACTTGGGAATTAATTAAGGAGGAGGCAGGCTTGTACACTGAAAACTGCAGAACACTGCTGAAAGAAATTAATGAAAACATAAATAAAAACACAAACCATGTTCATGGATTGGAAGACTGAATACTGTTAAAGATGCCAATACTGCCCTAAGCAGTCTATAGATTTAATGCAATCCCTGTGGAAATCCAATGATGTTTCTTTCAGAAAAAGAAAAAACCCAACCTAAAATTCACTTGTAATCTCAAAGGACCCTTGATAGCCAAAACAATCTTGAAGAAGTACAAAGCTGGAAGACTTCCACTTCCTGCTTTCAAAACTTGCTACAAAGCAATAGAATCAAAACAGGGTGGTGTTTGCATAAAGACAGATATGTAAACCAATGGAATAAAATAGCCCAGAAAAAAAAAAAAAACTTTCATATATGCTCAAACCATTTTGACAAGGATGCTGAGACTACTTAAAGGGGAAAGGACAGTCTTTTCAGTAAGTGGTGCTGGGAAAACTAGCACAGACTGTCCCAAGAATGAAGTTGGACCCTTACCTAACACAACATACAAAAATTAACTCAACATGGATCTAAGACCTAAATGGGAGACCTATAAACTAAAACCATAAAGCTCTTAGAAGAAAACAGAGGGCAAAATCTTCATGACATCAGATTCAACAGTGATTTCTTAGGTACGAAACCAAAGGCACAGGCAACAGCAACAAACATAGACAAACTGGACTTCGTGAAAATTTTAGAATTTTGTGCATCATAACACAATATCAACAGAGTAAAAAGGCAACCCACAGAATGGGAGAAAAAATATTTGCAAATCATTTATCTGATAAGAAATTAATCTTCAGAATATATATAGAACTCCTAAAACTCAACAACAAAATCCAATTTATAATGGGCAAAGGAATTTAATAAAGCACTTCTTCAAAGAAAATATACAAATGGCTAATAAGCACATGGAAAGATGTTCGACATCACAATCATTAGGGAAATGCAGATCAAAAGTACAATGAAATTCCACTTCACACCCATTAAGGTGGCTACTACCAAAGAAAAACAGAAAATATCCAAAGTGTCCATGAGGATGTGGAGAAACTCGAACACTTGTGCACTGCTGGTGGGAATATAAATTGGTAGAGTCTCTATGAAAAACAGTTTGTCAGTTCCTTAAATGATTAAAAAAAAAAAAGAACTAACATATGATCCAGCTATTGTACTTCCGGGTATATACCTAAAAGAACCGAAAACGGGATCTTGAAGAAATACTTACACACCATGGTCCTAGTTGTATTGTTCAAAATAGTAAAAACATGGAAGCAACTCAAGTGTCCACTAATGAATAAGTGAAATATTGTATATGCATACAATGGAACATTATTCAGCCTTAAAAAGGAAGAAAATTCTCATATATTCTACAACATAGATGAACCCTGAGGACATTAGATTAAATAAGCCAGTCACAAAAAGACAAATACTGTATGATTCCACTTCTATGAGCTACTTAGGACAGCCAAAATCATAGAGATGGAAGGTAGAATGGTGGTTGCCAGGGGTTGGGAAGAGGGAGAAATGGAAAGTTATTGTTAAATGCATATATAGTTTCAGTTTACAAGAGTTAGGGAGATGGATGATGGTAATCATCCATCATGAATGCTCAACATCATGAATCCATTTAATACCTCTAAACTGTACACTTAAAAATGGTTAAGATAAAGGTAAATTTTATGCATATTTTATCACAGTAAAAACATTTTGGAAAAAAAAAATAAGGGAGAGAAAACCCCTTTTATGATAGTAGCAGGTGGATAAAATACTTAGAAACTACCTTAAAATAAATGCAAGAAACTTGTATGAGGAGAATTTTAATACATTTCTGAAAGACACAAAAGTAGATTTGAACAAATGGACAGACACATCCTGTTATAGGATATTAGCCAAATTCATAAACTTTGGATGGCAATTCTCCAACTTAATTTTATAAATGCAAACGTGGTCCTAATTTTTTTAGTTTAATTTTACTATGTTATAGTAGTCACTATACATCACTAGTTTTTGACATAATGATCCCATTTTATTTTTTTTAATTTTTTTTTAAAGATTTTATTTATTTATTCATGAGAGACAGAGAGAGAGAGAGAGGCAGAGGGAGAAGCAGGCTCCCAAGGAGCAGGGAGCCCGATATGGGACTCGATCCCAGGACCCTGGGATCATGACCTGAGCCGAAGGCAGATGCTTAACCATCTGAGCCACCCAGGCGCCCAATGATCCCAATTTTAAACGAAGTTTGTTTCTGGAGCCACACAGGCTGATTTTAGCTTTAATGTTCATATGGAAAAAATAATCATGCAAAATTTTTAAAAAGTTGGGGAAAAATGGGGATTAGCCCTCTCAGATATGAAAATGCATTATTAAACATCTATAATTAAAAGAATATGGTTCGAGTGCCTGAATAAGTAGTAACACAATGGTACAGAATAAAAAAAAAAAAATCCATGACAAACCCAAATAGATATGGACATCTCCCATCTCAAATCACTAGGAAAAGAAAAACAGGTGTTTTTAATAAATGGATAGCCACCTGGGAGAGAGAATTGTGGGACCACTGCTCACAAATATCCAGGATACACCTCAAATGTATTAGAGATCTAAACCAAAATAATATAACCATACAAATATTAGGAAAAATCCAGGTGAATTCCTTCATAATCTGGCTGTGGGGAAAATTCAGACACAATGAAAGAAAATATTATTAAACTTAACTCCATAAAAATAAGAATTGTTGAATAGCAAAAATTATAATGAAAGTAAAAAGCAAATGACAAGTCAGGAGAAAATTATTGCAGTATCTGTCACAGTTAGCAGCTTAATCTCCAATGATCTAAGGAACTCTTGAGGGAGGGAGAGAGAGAGAAACACGACTTAATAGAAAAATGGACAGAAGATCTAAATAGACAATTCAGAGAAAAATAATGTACGAGTGTACAAGTGGCCTTCAAATCTATAATATTTATGCCTTTGACTATGGTAACATATGTTAAGGTATACAACATTGCCAATTAGTGTTCTTATGAAAAATGTTTCACTTGAATTTATCATGAGGAAAGAATACATTCAGAAGAAATACATAAGACAACCGACTTAGTTATAAAAGTTCCAGGTGAAAGATGAGTTCAGAAACATTCTGGATTAAAGGAGATGGAAGAGAAATAACAATGGTGGTAGGGAGCTTCTGAAATGACTCCCAGGGATCTTCCCTCCTCCTAATCACTCCTTTCTGTAATCTATTTGGCATGTTTACGTGCTGGAGCTTAAGATGCTACATGTGTGTGCAGTCAGGTGTGTAAGGGAGGTTGGACTTAGGTTGCTCCTGATGAACAGGGTACAGTACAGCAAAAGTGATGGGTTGTCACTCTCAAGATGAGGCTGCAAATGATGGAGACTTCCTTCCTGCTGCAGTCTGGCTCTTCTCAATTCCTGCTCTGAAGAAGCAGGATGCCATTATCATAGCATGATCCCGATGGAGAGGCCCACATGGCAAGGAACTTAGAGGGGTGTAATAGTTTTCTATCAATGGGCAGAGAACTACCACAAACTTTGTGACTTTAAAAAAGCACACATTTAGGATTTCACAGTTTCTGTGTATCAGAAGTCCAGGCATGGCTTAGTGGGGTCCTCTGCTCAGGATTTCCCAAGACTGTCCCTTAGGAATTAGCCGGGTTGTATTCCTTTCTGAAGCTCAGGGTCCTTTTCCAAGTTCAGGTGGGTGTTAGCAAAATTCAGTTTCTTGCAGTTGTAGGAATGAGGTCCCCACTCTTATCTCCTAAGATACCCTTGCAGTTCTTTGCCAGGTAGCCCTCTCCAAGATGCAGCTTACTTCTTCAAAGCCAGGAGAATCTCTGGATCCCATCAGCTAAGATAGTCTTATGTATGAAAACCTAAGGAGGGCACGGCTATCCCATCACGTTTGCCCTATTTAATTGCTAGAGGCCAGTCACAGATTCCACCTGTATTAAACGGGCAAGATTGTACAAGGGTGTGACCCACTGGGGTCCTTTTAGAATTCTGCCTACCACAGGCAGCCTCTAGCCAAGGAGCTGAATCCTGCCAACAACCACTTGAATGACCTGAGCCTGTGATAATTACAGCCCCATTTGAAAGCTTGACTGTGGCCTGTGTGAGCCCCTGAACCAGAAGATCCAGCTAAGCCATGCCCAGATTGCCTGCCCCCCAGACACTGTGAGATCATAAATGTTGGGCTAAGCTACTAAGTTTTGTGCTAACATGTTACACAGCAATAGATAATGAATGAACAAGTATAATTGTAAGTCTTTTTTGGATCTGGGGGGAAACACAGATACAAAAGCCATTACTGGGTCAATTAGAGAAATATGAATATGTAGTATCAACGTGAAATTTGAGGTAATTCTGTTGTTGGAGCTATATAACAAAATGGCAGTTCTTAGGAGACCTGTGCTAAAGTATTTAGGGATAAAATGGCCTGTTATTTGCTATTCACTTTCAAGTAGTTCAACAAACAAAAACACAATCAGACATACCCATGAACACTTGTATGGCTAAATGTGTGTATTTATGTGTGTGTGTGTGTGTGTGTGTGTGTGTGTGTGTGGAATGAGAGAGATGTGGCAAATGCTAATTTATAAAGGTACATGAAAAGTATATGCTCATTTTATTAACATATATAGATGATATAATTTTTAAATGTCATTTTATAAATTAAGACTCCCAACTCTTCTGTAGGTTTTTGATTCTTCAAACTAAAAGGTGACATTTTTAAGATGACTATTCCTAGAAATATATAGAGAGAATTTAAGTATATAAATAGAATTTTTATAATATAAATACATGTAAATAGTATATAAATAGAATTTTAAAAAATGACTCCATGGTAGTAGAGCACCCTGCCCACTCAGCCCTCTGCCTGGCCACAGGACTTTCTCAGAATAAGGCCTCATGAGGAACACAGAAAATCACTAAAATAAATCAATCTGAAGGTCTCATCCCATCCTGAGCATCTACAGTTTTATGCTTCTGGGCTCATCGTAAAATGTGATCATGAGTCAATTGTTTTGCCTTTACACAGGAACCAGCCTCAACCATTGGAAATTCTACACTTTTCAGGGAAAGTTACTAGAGAGCTAATTAAGTGTTTTCAGTCAAAATAAAGCTCTCCTACCTCCAACTTTATTGCCTTAGAGAGGGCATAGGAATTACCTCAGAATCTTGTTAAAATGCAGAATTCTGATTCATTATGTCTGGAGTGGAGCTTAAGAGTTTGCATTTCTAATAAGCTCCCAGGTAATGCTGCTGCCAATCCAAGGACCACATTGAGTTGCAAGGCCTTGGACCAACTTCCCAGCAGGACGTAATTTAAATTTTTTTTAAAGATTTTATTTATTTATTTGAGAGAGAGAATGCGAGAGCGCATGAGAGGGGGGAGGGTCAGAGGGAGAAGCAGACTACCTGCTGAGCAGGGAGCCTGATGTGGGACTCAATCCCGGGACTCCAGGATCATGACCAGCAGGCCGTAATTTAAAGTGAAGTCCAACCCTGACTCAGTCATTCCAGTGCTAGTAATTTACCTGCAGATTCACTTTCTCAAGAAAGGGAAAATATACATATAAAGAGGTTTGCTATAACAAACTTATAATTACAAAAAATAAGAATCATCTAATGTCCATCAAGAGGAAATGATCAGAGTTTATTTAAATAAGGCAATGGGTACCTCTTTTAAAAAGCCTACCCTGTGACTTAGCACTTTCAATTTTACGTATTTTCACAAGAGAAATGAAATAGGCCCACAAAAGAAAACCTATACACATATATTTATGGCAGATTTCTCATAATTGCCAAAAACTGATAACAGCCTGGGTGCCTAGATAGGAAAACAGACTATAGTATATTCATACAATGTAATCCAGTGCAGCAGAAATAAAGGAACTTATTACTGCTATCCTCAACAACATGGATAAATCTCAAAATCATTATATGAACTGAAAGAAGCCTTAAAAAAAAAAAAAAAAGGACATAGTCTTTTGTGTAAGATTTTATTTATTTAGCAGAGAGAGAGCACACAGGAGGGGAGAGGGAGAAGCAGGCTCCCCAGTGAGCAGGGTGAGCCCGAAGCAGGGCTCCATCCCAGGACCCCGGGATCATGACCTGAGCCGAAGGCAGATGCTTAACTGACTGAGCCACCCAGGTGCCCCAAAAGTATGTCCTTTCTGAGGCTAATATAATTGTGTTTCTTGACAGAGATTTGAGTTACACAGGTGGGTGCATTTATGAAAGCTCCACACATGTTAAGATTTGTTAATTTCATTGTATGTAAAATTTATATCCCAAGAGGAAAAATGTAAGCAAACCCTGAACTCTTGTTAACGATATGAAGTATTTAAGGGAATGTGCACTAGTATCTGCAACTTACTTTGAATGCCTCAGAAACATAAGATGGAAAGAGAAAACGGATAGGGAAATGAACGTGATAATGCAAGCATAGTAAAATGTTAATGGTGAAATTTCTTTAACCTTTCTTCATGCTTAAATCTTTTTCATTTTGAACTGTGGGGAAAAGTGAGATAGAATATATATTGACCCAGAAATATGAGCAAGCAATATCATTATGTGGAGAAAAACATGTTACACAGATAAATCCAATTGAACATGTGTTAGATTTCTGGCCAGATAGACAAGGAACTTACTCGCTGTATGTCTGCAGAATAGAAAAAGATGCTGGTAGTAGAGATTGGGAGACTTTCACTTTTTGAAAATGAAGAAATGGTGATACTGCCAAAAATAAAATGACACAAGCTGAGGAAGTAATGACCCAAAGCAGCCAGAAGTAAGCTCAGTATTGTATGTAAGGATATGTGTGTTGGAACACAAAACAAGCGTGTTTGTCTGCTCTGGCCTTTACAGCTCAAACAGAAACATTAAGCCCTTCCCTTGATCCTGTTGCTCTGTGTAGTCGACTTTTATGATAATGAGAAGAATCTAATTTTTTTAATTAAAATCAATATTTTACTAGGTACTGGGATAGAATAATTAAAAAATACCCGTCTCTTTCCTTCTAATACTTCTGAGAGAGTGAATGTTCAGATACCTAAACATGCTAGGGTATCATTTGCAGGGTTAGTTGTAAGGGGCAGCTTTAGGAGGTCCCCCCTTCCCTGAGGGGGCTTCACACAAGGGTATTAGCCCAGGTGTGTGCTTCTTCCATTTGACCCCCAACCCGCCGTCATAGCTAACTGGACTAGGATGAACACCTATACCCAAGATGGTCTCATCAGACTTTTTCTCTCACAAGATCAGAATTAGATTAATATCTATTCATTTTTGCTGGTGCTAGATCTGGAAGGACACGCAAGCCCAGGAACTATAGAGATGCTATTTTCTACCATGTACAGCTGAGGAGTAAAGCTTGTCTGCTGAAAGAGAAAGGACGGGGGTTGTGCAGGGAGAAGTAAAGATGAGAGTCCATGAAGCCCCCAGAGATCTAAAGAGTACAGCTACTTGATTTCTATTCACATCCTTGCACTTTTGTTTCAGGGACCTTGTAAAGCACACTCGCAGGTCATTGCCCCTAAGTTTCATGAGACAACCCTGAAGCTGTTCATAAAATTTCTTAAGAAAAACCAGTGTGAACAATTTCTCTTGCAGCCAAGAAAGCCATAGCTAAGGCAATTATCCCAGAAGAATGTGCAAAGTGAAATTCAGGAGACCAGAGGAGATACCGTCCAAGAGCGCTGAGAATTCAGAAAACTTCATACTAAACAGGAATCACCAGGGACCAGACCCCATGGGCCATGGTGCTTGAAACCTTGAGACCTCCTGTTTTGTGACTCCCCTCATCCATCATGCCTAGCTGGAGGTCCAGAGGTAGAATGTGACTTGGAGATGATAAAATCCTTATTAGTCATCACTCCTAAATTAATTTTCAATCTTGCTTTGCAAACACAGCCTTAAAATAATCTCCTAAACCCCACTTACAATTTTTACCCCAAATCCTTCTTACATAGAAAGGTACATGGTTGCAGAAATTCTGGGTCATTAGGGGAGAGGAAAGATGGCGGAGAAGTAGGGGACCCTATTTCAACTGGTCCCCGGAATTGAGCTGGATATCAACCAGATCACTCTGAGCACCCACGAAACCAGCCTGAGATGTAAGAAGATCTGGATCTCTACAAACAGAATATCGCAGGTGGTTGGTTTCAAGGTATGAAGCGGGGAGCCGTGATTGCACGGGCAGATATAGGAGGATAAATGGCAGTGGGAGGGAACCTGGCCATGGGGATCCTACACCGCCGGTGAGCGACAGCCTCGCACACTGGGGACAGGGCACAGACTCGCAGATGGATAGCAAAGGACTTTAGGGCAGCCTCTGGGGCAGAAATCCGGAGCAGAGAGGTCGTGCGTGGAACTGGGAGCGGCTGGCGGTTTTAGAAGCACAAAGGGCAGAGACGTGCCCCGACCTGGACGCAGGACTGGGGGCACTGCGGAGGGGCACACAACCCAGGACGCTGCAGTTTGTAGCAGCACGGACAGAAATGGAGACAGTGTGGCCTGGAGAGCTCACTGAAGAACAGACTGTGGTCTCTCTACTCTGAGGCAGAGGGTTGGAAATGGTCTCTTCTGCTCGGACTTGGGAAGAGATGCAGAAACCCTCCAGGGAAAGCCGCCAGAGAACAAAAGCCCCCAAAACTGATTCCCACTGAGCCCATCCCCCGCCACAGGGGGGCAGGGCAACTCCGCCCAAACAGGGTTGCCTGAGTAACAGCGCAGCAGGCCCCTCCCCCAGAAGACAGGCTGGGAAAACAAGAGGCCAGCAACCCTAAGGTCCCAAGAAAAACAGGTGCACCTTGCTCGGGTTCTGGTCGATAATTTCGACTCTATACATTCCCTCAAACACCCATCAACAGAATGACTAGGAGGAGGAGCCGCCAAAATAGAAAAGACTCAGAGATTATGACGTATGCTGCAGATTTACAAATGGATGCAGATATAACGAAGATGTCAGAGATGGAATTCAGGCAGGCAATTGTGAAGGTAATTGTGAAGACAATGGCTAGAATGGAGAAATCAATTAATGGCAACATAGAGTCTCTAAGGGCAGAAATAAAAGGTGAATTGGCAGAACTTAAAAATGCTATCAATGAGATCCAATCCAATCTAGATAATCTAACGGCTAGGGTAACTGAGACAGAAGAGAGAATAAGCGATCTGGAAGACAGTATAATAGATAAAAAGGGAAAAGAGGAGGCCAGGGAAAAACAACTCAGAATCCATGAAAATAGAATCAGAGAAATAAGTGACACCATGAGGCGTTCCAATGTCAGAATAACTGGAATCCTGGAGGGAGTGGGGAGAGAGAGAGGGCTAGAAGATGTATTTGAGCAAATCGTAGCTGAGAACTTCCCTAATCTGGGGAATGAAACAAACATTTGAGTCCTAGAGGCAGAGAGGACCCCTCCTAAGATCAAGGAAAACAGGCCAACACCCTGGCATGTAATAGTAAAACTTGCAAATCTTAGAACCAAGGAAACCATCTTAAGGGCAGTTAGGGGGAAGAGATTCCTTACATACAGAGGGAGGAACATCAGAATAACGTCAGACCTATCCACAGAGACCTGGCAAGCCAGAAAGGCCTGGCAAGACATATTCAGAGTACTAAATGAGAAGAACATGCAGCCAAGTATACTTTATCCAGCAAGGCTTTCATTTAGAATGGATGGAGAGATGCAGAGCTTCCACGACCGGCAGAAACTGAAAGAATATGTGACCACTAAGCCAGCCCTGCAAGAAATATTAAGGGGGGTTCTATAAAAGGAGAAAGACCCCAAGAGTGATCTACAACAGAAATTTACAGGGACAATCTATAAAAGCAATGTCTTCACAGGCAACATGATGACAATTAATTCATATCTTTCAATAATCACTCTCAATGTGAATGGCCTAAACGCTCCCATAAAACAGCACAGGGTTGCAGATTGGATAAAAAGACAGGACCCATCCATATGCTGTCTACAAGAGACTCATTTTGAACCTAAAGATACATCCAGACTGAAAGTGAAGGGATGGAGATCCATCTTCCATGCCAGCGGACCTCAAAAGAAAGCTGGGGTAGCAATTCTTATATCAGACAAATTAGATTTTAAACTAAAGTCTGTAATAAGAGACACAGAAGGACACTATATCATTCTTAAAGGGTCTATCCAACAAGAAGATCTAACAATTGTAAATATCTATGCCCCCAACATGGGAGCAGCCATCTACATAAGCCAACTGTTAACCAAAATAAAGAGTCATATTGATAACAATACGTTAAATGTAGGAGACCTCAATACTCCACTCTCAGCAATGGACAGATCATCTAAGCAGAAAATCAACAAGGAAACAAGAGCTTTGAATGATACATTGGACCAGATGGACCTCATAGATATTTACAGAACATTCCACCCTAAAACAACAGAATACTCATTCTTCTTGAGCACACATGGAACTTTCTCCAGAATAGACCATATACTGGGTCACAAATCAGGTCTCAACCCATACCAAAAGGTTGAGATTATTCCCTGCATATTCTCAGACCACAATGCTCTAAAACTGGAACTCAATCACAAGAAAAAAATTGGCAGAAATTCAAACACTTGGAAGCTAAAGACCACTCTGCTCAAGAATGTTTGGGTCAACCAAGAAATCAAAGAAGAACTTAAACAATTCATGGAAATCAATGAAAACGAAAACACATTGGTCCAAAACCTATGGAATACTGCAAAGGTGGTCCAAGGGGGAAATACATAGCCATCCAAGTCTCACTCAAAGAAATAGAAAAATCCCGAATTCACCAATTAACTCTACACCTTAAAGAACTAGAGAAAAAGCAACAAACGACGCCTAAGCCATGCATTAGAAGAGAAATAATTAAAATTAGAGCAGAAATCAATGAATTAGAAACCAGAAACACAGTAGATCAGATCAACAAAACTAGAAGTTGGTTCTTTGAAAGAATTAATAAGATTGATAAACCACTGGCCAGACTTATCCAAAAGAAGAGAGAAAGGACCCAAATTAATAAAATTATGAATGAAAGGGGAGAGATCACGACTAACACCAAGGAAATAGAAACAATTATTAGAAATTAGTATCAACAACTATATGCCAATAAACTGAGCAATCTGGATGAAATGGAGGCCTTCCTGGAAACCTATAAGCTGCCAAGACTGAAACAGGAAGAAATTGACAACCCGAATAGGCCAATAACCAGTAACGAGATTGAAGCAGTGATCCAAAACCTCCCAAAAAACAAGAGTCCAGGGCCTGATGGATTCCCTGGGGAATTCTACCAAACATTCAAAGAAGAAATAATACCTATTCTACTGAAGCTGTTTCAAAAAATAGAAACAGAAGGAAAACTTCCAAACTCATTCTATGAGGCCAGCATTACCTTAATCCCCAAACCAGGCAAAGACCCCATCAAAAAGGAGAATTTTAGGGACGCCTGGGTGGCTCAGTCGGTTGAGCGGCTACCTTCGGCTCAGGTGATGATCCCGGGGTCCTGGGATCGAGTCCCACATCGGGCTCCCTGCTCCTTGGGAGCCTGCTTCTCCCTCTGCCTCTCTCTCTCTCCATCTCTCGTGAATGAATAAATAAAATCTTAGAGAGAAAAAAAAAAGAGAATTTTAGACTGATATCCCTGATGAATATGGATTCCAAATTCCTCAACAAAATCCTAGCTAATAGGATCCAACAATACATTAAAAGGATCACCCACCATGACCAAATGAGATTTATCCCCGGGATGCAAGGTGGTTCAACATTCGCAAATCAATCAGTGTGATAGAACACATTAATAAGAGGAGGGAGAAGAACCATATGGTCCTCTCAATTGATGCAGAAAAAGCATTTGACAAAATACAACGTTTCCTGATTAAAACTCTTCAGAGTATAGGAATAGAGGGAACATGCCTCAAGTTCATAAAATCCATCTATGAAAAACCCACAGCAAATATCATCCTCAATGGGGAAAAGCTGAGAGCCTTTCTCTTAAGATCAGGAACACGCCAAGGATGCCCACGCCAAGGATGCCCACTCTCACCACTATTGCTCAACATAGTACTAGAAGTCCTAGCAACAGCAATCAGACAACAAAAAGAAATAAAAGGTATTCAAATTGGCAAAGAAGAAGTCAAACTCTCTCTTTTCGCAGACGACGTGATATTTTATGTGGAAACCCCCAAAGACTCCACCCCCAAATTACTAGAACTCATCCAGCAATTCAGTAATGTGGCAGGATACAAAATCAATGCACAGAAATCAGTTGCTTTCTTATACACTAACAACGCAACTGTAGAAAGGGAAATTAGAGAAACGATTCCATTTGCAATAGCACCAAAAACCATAAGATACCTTGGAATAAACCTAACCAAAGAGGTAAAGGATCTATACTCTAGGAACTACAGAACACTCATGAAAGAAATTGAAGAAGACACAAAAAGATAGAAAAATATTCCATCCTCATGGATCGGAAGAATAAACATTGTTAAAATGTCTATGCTATCCAGAGCAATCTATACCTTCAATGCCATCCCGATCAAAATTCCAATGACATTTTTCAAAGTGCTGGAACAAACAATCCTAAAATTTGTATGGAATCAGAAAAGACTCCGAATCACCAAGGAAATGTTGAAAAAGAAAAACAAAGCTGGGGGCATCACATGGCCCAATTTCAAGCTATATTACAAAGCTGTGATCACCAAGACAGCATGGTACTGGCACAAAAACAGACATATAAACCAATGGAACAGAATAGAGAATCCAGATATGGACCCTCAACTCTATGGTCAAATAATCTTTGACAAAGCAGGAAAAAACATGCAATGGAAAAAAGACAGTCTCTTCAATAAATGGTGCTGGGAAAATTGGACAGCCACATGCAGAAGAATGAAACTCGACCATTCTCTAACACCATTCACAAAGATAAACTCAAAGTGGATGCAAGACCTCAATGTGAGACAGGAATCCATCAAAATCCTAGAAGAGAACATAGGCAGTAACCTCTTTGACATCACCCACAGCAACTGCTTGCAAGATACATCTCCAAAAGCTAGTGAAACAAAAGCAAAAATGAACTTTTGGGACTTTATCAAGATAAAAAGCTTCTGCACAGCAAAGGAAACAGTCAACAAAACAAAGAGGCAACCCACAGAATGGGAGAAGATATTTGCAAATGACACTACAGATAAAGGACTGGTATCCCAGATCTATAAAGAACTTCTCAAACTCAACACCCAAAAAACAAATAATCAAGTCAAAAAGTGGGCAGAAGATATGAAAAGACACTTCTCTGAAGAAGACATACAAATGGCTAACAGACACATGAAAAAATGTTCATTAGCCATCAGGGAAATTCAAATCAAAACCACATTGAGATACCACCTTACACCAGTTAGAATGGCAAAAATGGACAGGGAAAGAAACAACAAATGTTGGAGAGGTTGTGGAGAAAGGGGAACTGTCTTACACTGTTGGTGGGAATGCAATTTGGTACAGCCACTTGGAAAACAGTGTGGAGGTTCCTCAAAAATTTAAAAGTAGAGCTACCCTATGACCCAGCAATTGCACTCCTGGGTATTTACCCCAAAGACACAGATGTTGTGAAAAGAAGGTCCATATGCACCCCAATGTTCATAGCAGCAATGTCTTCAACAGCCAAACTGTGGAAAGAGCCGAGATGCCCTTCAACAGATGAATGGATAAAGAAGATGTGGTCCATATATACAACGGGATATTACTCAGCCATCAGAAAGGATGAATACCCAACTTTTACATCAACATGGATGGGACTGGAGATTATGCTAAGTGAAATAAGCAGAGAAAGTCAATTATCATATGGTTTCACTTATTTGTGGAACATAAGGAATAGCATGGAGGACACTAGGAGAAGGAAGGGAAAAATGGGGGGTGGGAATTGGAGGGAGAGATGAACCATGAGAGACTATGGACTCTGAGAAACACACATGGTTTTGGGGGTGGGGTGGGGGGATGGGTTAGCCTGGTGATGGGTATTAAGGAGGGCACGTACTGCATGGAGCACTGGGTGTTATACGAAAACAATGGATCATGGATCACCACATTATAAACTAATGATGTATTGTATGGTGACTAACATAACAAAATAAAATTAAAAAAAAAATTCTGGGTCATTGAAAAGCAATCTCAAAGTATTATCCATGAAACTTGCTTTTTATTTCTTATCTTTCTATACCGTACCAGTGGAAGAATAACAAATGGTTGTAGGTTTAGACATGGAGGGACTTAGGGTTTTGTGACATGAGGTTCCTCAAGAATTAAGAACAACGTGTCAGTTTTTGCATCCATTTTTCAGACATGCATTTATGACAACCGAGATCCGGCTGTTGTCACCTGCTGGCTTTTCAGCTCCTGGTAGGTATCCTGCCCTCTGTGCTTTCTAGTCCAGCACTCCCTCCATTCTGCAAATAACAACATCTCCTAGATGTAAATACCCACCAAAGCCAAGATAACTTTCTTGGGACTCACACTTTCCTAAAACAGAGGAAAGCAAATAAATAGATAAATAAATAAATAAAATTCAGTATTTTGGTTTAAAATGAAGAAATTTCAAACCCCCTTCCATTTCAGCAACTTCTAAGTTGTCCACTGGTAATAAACAGTCAAGATAAGGAGATGGCAGTGTATTTATTCATTCAACAAATATTTAAATGTCTGTGTGTTAGGCCATAATCTCTGTGCTCAGAATAAGCACAGAGATTACATACACTCAGAATAAGTGTATGCCAGGGAGTACTGTGTTCTTTGATGAAAGAGAACACAAGGTAAGAGTACATTTTAGCTAGATTTGTCAGGAAAGACCACTGTGATGGGGATAGCTGAGCAGAAGCCAGAAGAACATGAGGGAGACGCTATCTCAGGAAAGAGCAGTATAGGTAACGGTAAACCGAATGTGCAAGGGCCCTGAGGAATGACAATGCCAACAAAGCAGTCTCTAAGAAGAGAAGATAATGTCACACACAGAGTGAAAACAGGCCTCGATCTGTATAAGCAAGGCACACCGTGAATGATGAAGAACTGCTCTGGGGCGCCTGGGTGGCTCAGTTGGTTAAGCGACTGCCTTCGGCTCAGGTCGTGATCCCGGGGTCCTGGGATCGAGTCCCGCATCGGGCTCCCTGCTCAGCGGGGAGCCTGCTTCTCCCTCTGACCCTCTCCTCTCTCATGCTGTTTCTCTCTCGCTCGCTCTCTAATAAATAAATAAATAAAATCTTAAAAAAAAAAAAAAAAGAACTGCTCTGAGTCCTTAACACTTCACTGACCCTCATCAATCCCTTCACTGTCTATATGCCCCATCATTTTTTAATCAAACCTCCAAGATAATTTATTAGCATACAATAGTTAATGGTTACTTGGAAGTAAAATTATTCTTTTTTGCCATTTTACCCACTCTATGTCATCTGCCAGGTCAAACATTAAATCGGTCACATAAGCACATTACTTACTGATTTGATACATGACAACAAGAGGTTAGCAAAAAAATTATAAAGCAGCCTTAATATCTTTTATTAGATCCAGACTATCAACAAAATTAAGGTGTAGGGGCACCTGGGTGGCTCAGTTGTTGGGTGACTGCCTTTGGCTCAGGTCATGATCCCAGGGTCCTGGGATCGAGCCCCGCGTCAGGCTCCCTGCTCAGCAAAGAGCCTGCTTCTCCCTCTCCCATTCCCCCTCTTGTGTACCCTCTCTTGCTGTGTCTCTGTCAAATAAATAAATAATCTTAAAAAATCAACCAAACAAAAAAAACAAAATTAAGGTGTAAACTTGGGATCAGGATTAGCCAGTACCTGTAACTTTCAAAAGTGACTTTTGCAGAAAAAACAATGAAAGTCTAAGGTATACCAACCCCCCTCTCCCTCCTTACATACACAAGGAATTTCTTACAAGATAAAACATAGCATTTATAAGCAATGGGAGAATGTGGATTTTTCAGTTAATGGTAATGGGACAAGTGACCTGACAATGGGTGGGGGGAGGGAGAATACAGATTTATCACCACTATTTACATTAAAATAAATTCCAGTGTATTAAAAGGTAATAAATAAAATTATAAAAGTTGTCAAAGGAAACATTGCAATTTTAAAAAATAATATTGGAGTGGAGAAAGCTAAAGCAAAATACATAACCCAAAAGCCTCAAAAGATTCATAACTATTATTACATTAAAATTTCAAAATCATAAAACAGCAAAAAGACAAATATGCTAGGAAAATGCAGCATGATACAACAGGTAAATTCCTCCATCCATAAAAAGTTCTGACAAATCAATATGAAAAACTATCTCTTACTCCCCCAAAAGTACAATAATGTGGATAGACACTTGGCAGGAAGAAAAATGTAAATGGCTTTTAAACGTATGTTTGCAAATGCACATTCAAAATTAAACTTAAAACCATTAAATAACATTTTATCTTATTAAATATTAAAGTGTTTGAGAGCAGAAGTGTTGGCGAGGCTGTAAGAAAGAGCCTTTCCTATTTGATCTGGTGGAAGTAGAAACTGGTACAAACTTTTTGGAGGATGATTTGCCTACATCCACAAGGATTTAAAACACACATGCCCTTTGACATAGCAATTATACTTCAAGAAATTTATCCTAATAAATATGTTCTCATATACATGTAAAAAGGAGTATCAAAGGTTACAGTACAATTTCTAACAGTAAGAATTTGGAAATCTAAACATTCCCTGATGAGAAATGAGCTAAATAAAGGACAGCACAATCATATATTGTAATACTATGCCACCATTAAAGAGACTGAAGCCAACTTACTTGGGCTGATAAGAAAGGACTTTTAAGACATAATGGTAAGTAATACAATGGTAAGGACAAAAGTATTACAGGTATTGTATATACGTACCTGCACACATAAGAAAAATGTACTAGTAAGGACTAACCCTGGAAAATATCAATCATACCCAGTGTGGCCAAAGTTCATTGGCTTTATTAACCCATGATCATACGACCAGTGAATACCAAAGCAAGAACTCAAACCCAAAGCTGTCAGACTCAAAGCTCATGTTGTTCATCATGATGCTGTACACCATTTGATGATGCTTAAAGGAGAAAAGTAGCAAGAAAACAAATGGCAAGACATTTCCTACTTTACACTTCCCAAACAACCAGGTGTAAAAATAAGCAGATCCATAATGGAGGCAATAATGGACTTTTACAAAAGAAAGACATATTCATCTTTAAGTCCTTAAAGGGAAGAGGTTGATATGGTAGAAGAGTATTCAGTTCTGTCTCCCCTTCCCAGGGATAATCCAAAAAGACACCAGAATTCATCAACATTAAGAACATTTCATCATTTACAGGAGTTTTAGGTACAAAACCCGTTAGGCTGGAATTCTTACCTTCTAGCCATCCATGAGACCTAGTATTTTCCTTACTGGCCTCAACTAAATTCCACCCAGTTTAAAAAGTAAATAAATCCCCAGTTTGTTTGACAACACTGAGTGTCAAATAAACCTACATATCTACAGCCAGACATATAAACATCCTTCCAACATGCTGCCTACTCGTTGAGAAGGAGTGAAAAGTCCCAGATGAGTTCTGAAATCTGTAGTGCTATAATCTGGCAAAACTGCATTCCAGTCCTTGTGTTAATTTTTTCTATGCCAAGACCAATCATAATAGCTGTCTAGCCCTCAAGAATTGCCTTTTCTTTGGGAACAAATCCTATTACCCAGGGGTAGACCAGAGCCCAAAGGCTGTCTCTATGCCCCATGGTCCTGTCACCCAGATGAAGCCCAGTGAGCCAGGGAGACCAAAAACCTCAGCTGGCCAATCAACTTCTCTATCCCAAGTATCTGAAGTTTAGAACCAAGTGACCGGGAGCCTGTTTTATTACTGAGTCAGATAAATGGCACTGCCCTGGAGAGAAAGTTCATGATTCCTGCTGCTGAGATTGCCAGAGCTCCCCTAGCATCTACCTCCTTCAGCCTTCAATCACGTTTCTTCCATTCTTCAAGCCAGGTCAGTGTCCTTTTCCCTCAGGCTGCCCAGAGTCAATCTCTGTTGTTTTCAAAAACAACAAACAACATGAATAATGCTCCTCTACTTGCTGCTTGCCTGACATCAATTTCCCATTTCCTTTACTAACATGATCCTGCTTTCATGTGGCATAACAGAATATCCAGTTAAATACTTTCATCCTTCCTTGCAGCTCTAGGTAGTCCTGTGACCCAGTGTTGGCCAGTGAAGCAAATGGAAGTCACTGGTGGAGCTTCCTGAGAATCTCCTCAAAAGTGATGGGATGCCAGGGACTTCCATCTTTTGTCCTTTGTGCTCAGTCTTTCCTGGCTAGAAAGCAGGTGTGATGCTCAGAGATGGACCCACCATCTTATAACCCTGGGGATGGGAGCCACACACTGAAGATGGCAGGACAGGAATAGAGAAGGAGCCTGTGCTCCTAAAGACATCTTCAAACAGCGGGACCAGCCCCACCTCATGACTTCTTGTGTAAGAAAAATAAACCCTCATTCAGTGAAGCAGTTTGGGAGTTTCTGAAACAGACAGCCAAATACAATCCCAAGGAACACAACATCTGTCCTTTTGTGAAGTCGACTCCTATAGGAGTTCAAGCCAATGCAAGTATTAGGAGAGGAACTACTAGTACAAATTGAGGCAGGAAAGAAAATAATGACAAGTAAGGACAGGTCAGCCCTCTCATGGGTAAAACACACAGTCACATGACCCACCCTAATAAAAACCTAAGTTAAATAAGTGATGAATGGAAGTATAAGCAATTGCTGCGGAAATAGGTGAAAATGAACAGCACACTTAGAGGAGAAGTTTAATAGTAGACGTGGTAACTCATCTGAGCCTTGAAAAATAGAATCTTGATAGGCAAAAGCCTACAGGGTACAGAGCATGAACGAGGGCTTGGAGGAGAGTTTAAAGAATCAAAGAACTCATCCAGTACGATCATCGAAATGCTTATTAATAATGATGGTTGTCAATTACCAAGCGCTTACCCCACACTAGTTGCTTTATGTCCATTTTCTCAAATCCTCCTTACAAGCCACAACAAATAAGTCATTATTATTACTATCCCCATTTTACAGATGCAATAAAAAGTTTAGTAATGTCTTCAGGTAACAGAGGTAGTTAAGTGGCAGAGAAGAGATACTGGCCTGAATCAGTCTGGCTCTAGGGCCCTGCCTGTAAAGTCTCTTTACCCAAATGCTAGATAATAATGTTCTTATGAAGGACACTGAAAAGCCAGTGACTACTGGCACATGGAACTGAGTGGATTCCAGTAACTAAGACTACTAAGTTTTTAAGATCATTGTATTGTCAAGATCCTGGACTAAAAGTAATGGACTATTTAAGACTTAAAACCACACTCAGGCCCCCCAAACATCACTTGTCGAGAAAGCTGAGCCAGCTCCCATGTAAGGTATATACCACATATGCCCACAATACTGCTGGCCAAGAAGAATAAGGAAAACAGAAGATTATCCTAAAGAGCAGAACCAGAAGCCAGGAAAGATAATTTACAATAGAAATACTCTCAGGGAGCAGAATGGAAGCCTCATGAAGGAACATCTATCAACAAGCCAATGTGAAGCCAGGGGGTTTTGGAATTGCTCCAAACCAGTGACTGCTGTGTAACTTCATTCTTTTCCAGTCTAAGTAGGAATAATTACTAAAATTATCCTGATACTCCCTCTTTCATAACTGTAAGTTTCAGCCTAAGATGAAGAGGAAGTTTTTTAAGTCAGCAAAACAGAATTAAGAAGAATTACTCTCTTCAGTTTCCAGCAGTATTATGGATAGATTCTGAAAGGCCCATCCCCTCAAAACAACTAGATTCTGAATAAAGCATACTTTTAATTTCATTGCTGGACTCACGGAGGAAAGAGTAATTCACAAAGAGAAGATAACACACATGTGTACGCCCCCTCAAAAAACTGAGTTTGAACTAGGGCCATGAGCAGGAAGCAAATAGGAACAGTAATGGCTACACTAAGGGTGAAATGTTTTACAGTGTTTCATTTGTAAGACTAGACCTTAAATTAATAGCAATTTGGGGTGGAGGATAAATCTGAATTTCATAAAGTAAGTTAAGGAGTCTGAAATGAACTAAAGTGGTCCCCATACTGGTAGTGCTCCATTTCAGAGCATAAGCAAAACAATTGCAAGTCATCTCTGGATGAAATTATCTTCAAATGAAAATCAGCCTCATCTGCTCTTTTAATCAAAGATTACCAGACATGCAAGGAAATAAACCACCATGAGGGAGAGTCAGCAGAAAAAGAACCAACAGATTTAGACTCTTCTTTCCCTAAGGACTTGAGATATTAGAATCAGATTGAGAATTAAAAATGCCACTTTGCAAAATTATTTTAAAAATAAGAAATGGAATGAGAAAACTACCAAAAATGAACCAAATAACTCTTAGAAATAAAAATAAACATAATACATATTATATAAATAGTATATATGTACTACATATTATTATCAATGGAAATAATATCAAGTAGAGAATAAAAATCCCTAATGAGAAAATTTGTTATTTGGAAGATAGATCTAAAGAAATTACTCGGAATGTAGCACAGAAAGACAGAAATGAAAATTCCTAAAATAGAGGCTCACAGAATTAAATGAAAAAAAAAAAAAAAAAAAAAAACTAAAAAAAAAATAAAAAAAAAAAATTTATAAAAAAATCTGTTATGGCGATATGAATGCAAGAATTATTTAATAGAATAACAGACTGGAAAATATGATCTTAACATATACAGAAAAAAATTGATACATATCAATGTTTATTTATAAAACTAATCAGCAAAATAAGAATAGAAATTCCTTAATCTGGTAAAAGACATACATCATAAACTTCTAACAAATATACTTCGTAGTGAAAGGATGGGACACTTGCTTTAGGGTCAAGTGTAAAATTCATCATTGCTTCTATTTTTTATTAAACTGGAAATTCTAGCTAGAAGAGCAAGACAAAAAATAAAACCAAAGGTCTATTGTGTCTGTTGAAAGGATCAAGAAACAAAGATCTCCTACTAGCAATGGGCATACCTAACAGTCAGATATTGGTCTCTAACACCGTTCTCCACTGAAAGAAACCCAGGTTCCTAAGAGAGGTGACTGATTTCAAGAATCTAAGCTTTAGGCCAGTTTGTGACAAAACGAGCTTGGGATATTCTGGAATATTCCAGAAAGTTAGGAGGCACACAAAAAGTGTTGAGGGGGGCACCTGGGTGGCTCAGTCAGTTAAGCATCTGCCTTCAGCTCAGGTCATGATCCCAGGGTCCTGGGATCGAGCCCCACATCGGGCTCTCTGCTCAGTGAAGAGCCTGCTTCTCCCTCTGCCCCTCCCACCCCTGCTCATGCTCACTCACTCTTTTGTTCTCAAATAAATAAATAAAATCTTTACCAAAAAAAGTGATGAGGGCATGCTACAAGGACACAGGAGCCAGCTTTGGAACCAAAATAATTTAGGCAGTAATGAATTATAAACCACTGAGAGAAAATATAAGGATTCATGAGTTCATTCCTATAAAAAGTAGATAGGTAAATAAAGTAGAATTATTACAGTAACATGTTAAGGGCTGACTGGTGAATATGGAAAGCATGCTGGAGTTAGAAAACTAGCATTTGCAACTATCCTAATAGAGATTGGATCAAGCAAGAAGTATCAATAAATGTTAAATCCATAGGGGAATTCTGATGAGGAATGGGATATTTACATGGTCTTTATTATTAGTTGCAAGGGAAAAACATAATAGTACTATGGAGAAATCAGTACCTTAATTGGGTGATCAAAATTAACATCACCAAGGCAGGGTAGATGAGTATCAGGTGCTGCCAGATTTCATACCCTCAGAAAGATACATCGCTTATTCAGTGTTCTGGCCAAAAGTGTGTAACCCAAATGCAATTGCAGGGAACCATCAGGCAAACCCAAACTGAGAAACATGCTCTTAAAAATGTGTAGAGTGGGTAGACGAGTGGGGGGGAGGGGCAGGCCGCACAGAGAAGAACCTAAACACAATGTGGTATCCTGGATTGGATTTTGAAACAGAAAAAAACCATCAGTGGAAAACTGGTGAATCTGATTAAAGTCTGTAGGTAATAGTATCATACCAATGTTAATTTTTCAGTTTTTTTTTTTTAAAGATTTTATTTATTTATTCATGAGAGACAGAGAGAGAGAGGCAGAGGGAGAAGCAGACTCCCAAGGAGCAGAGAGCCCGATGCGGGACTCGATCCCAGGACCCTGGGATCATGACCTGAGCCGAAGGCAGACGCTTAACCATCTGAGCCACCCAGGCGCCCAATTTTTCAGTTTTGAAAATACACTATACTTATGGGAGACATTAACATTAGGGGAAGTTTTGTAAAGGATATATGGGAACTCTCTGTACTATCCTCACAACTATTCTATAAATTATTTCAAAATAAAAGGTTTAAAGAAAAAACAACAAAAAAGGCTGTATTTTTCAAAAATGCCTATGTGTTTGAAGACAAAGGCTATGGAAAGGTTCCAGATCTTTTTTAAGATTTTATTTATTTGAGAGCGAGAGAGCACAGAGGGAGAGTGAGAGGGAGAAGCAGACTCCCCACTGACCAGAGAGCCCAATGTGGGGCTCAATCACAGGACCCTGAGATCTGACCTGAGCCAAAGGCAGACGCTTTTAACAGACTGAGCCACCCAGGCGCCCCTCAGATTTTTTTTAAAAAGCTAAGGAAAGAGAACTAAATGCAATACCTGACTCTATACCGTATCCTGTACTGGTAGGATAAAGCTGCTATAGAAGATATTGGGTCAACTGGCAAAATTGGAATATGAGTTTTAAAATATGGTATCAATGTTAAATTCACTGATGTTGATAATTATACTGTGGTCAGGTAAAAGAACATATGTATTCTTCAGAAATATCACTGAAGTATTGAGGGAGAATGGGGAGGAGCACACAAATGATAAAGCAAACAGGGTAAGATGTTAACAATAGAGGGATCTGGGTAACAGGTACGGAAATGTAATTCTGATACTATTGACCCAGAATTAACAGCATAGTGCTCCACAAGACTGGCCTCAGCTCAGACACCATCTGTGAGCTCTCAGGTCCCAGGCCACCTGCACTACTGCACACCTGCCTATAAATTCAGAAATTCTCACTATCCCTTCAGGTTTGATAATTTACCAAAACAACTCACAGAACTCTGGAAAACTCTATACTTATAATTGCAATTGTATCATAAAGGATACAAATTAGGACCAGCCAAATGAAGGAATGCATAGGGAGATGTTTGGGAGGACACCAAATGTGAAGTTCCATGTCCTTAGGACATGTCACCTTGCCAGTATTGATTTACAATCAGGGAGTCTCTTCTGAGACTGTTTTTATTGGAGCTTCATTACATAGACATGATTGATTGAATCTTTGGCCACATGATTGACTTCAATCTCCAACCTCCCTCTGTTCCCCAGAAGTCAGGCTGATGTTACCTGACTCAAAAGCCCCATCTAATCACATGGTTGGCATTTGCAGCCTGGCCAGCCCCCATCCTGACTCATTATCTTTAAGTTAAACTCAGGAATGGTCCAATGAATAATGAAGACCCTCTTATCACTCAGAAAATGCCATGGACTTAAAGGTCACTTCCTAGGAACCAGAGACAAAAGCCAAATTATTTTTTCTTATTCCAATTTTATTGAGATAGAATTGTCATGTAACACTGTATAAGTTTTTTTATTAACATATATTGTATTATTTGTTTCAGGGGCACAGGTCTGTGATTCATCAGTCTTATTTAATACCCAGTGCTCGTTACAACACATACCCTCCCCAGTGTCCATCACTCAGTTGCCCCATCCCTCCACCCTCCTCCCCTCCAGCAGCCCTGTTTGTTCCCTAGAGTTAAGAGTCTCTTATTGTTTGTCTCCCTCTCTGATTTCATCTTATTTTTCCCTCTTTTCCCCTATGATCCTCTGTTTTGTTTTTTAAGTTCCACATAGGAGTGAAAGCATAATTGTCTTTCTCGGATTGACTTATTTCTCTCAGCACAATACCCTCCAGTTCCAACCACGTCAATGTAAATGGCAAGATTTCATCCTTTTTTGATGGCTGAGTAATATTCCATATTTTATATATATATATATACACACACATATATGTATATATATATACACACATATGTATATATATATACACACATATATGTATATATATACACACACATATATGTATATATATACACACACATATATGTATATATATATACACACATATATGTATATATATATGCCACATCTTCTTTATCCCTTTATCTGTTGATGGACATCTGGGCTCTTTCCATAGTTTGGCTACTGTGGACATTGCTGCTATAAACACTGGGATGCAGGTGCCCCTTCAGATCACAACATTTGTCTCCTTTGGTAAATACCTAGTAGTGCAACTGCTGGGTCGTAGGGTAGCTCTATTTTCAACTTCTTGTGGAACCTCCATACTGTTTTGCAGAGTGTCTGTACCAGCTTGCATTCTCACCAACAGTGTAAGAGGGTTCCCCTTTCTCCACATCCTCACCAATATCTGTTGTTTCTTGAGTTGTTAACTTTAGCCATTCTGACTGGTGTGAGGTGGTAACTCATTGTGGTTTTGATTTGTATTTCCCTGATGCTGAGTGATGCTGAGCATTTTTTCATGTGACTGTTGGCCATCTTTTTTGTTGTTATAGTGAGAACATTTAAGATTTACTCTCAAAGCAATTTTCAAAATATGATACAGTATTGTTAACTATAGTTATGTTATACACTAGATTCTCTGGAATTCATTCATTTTTAAATTTGTGCACTTTGACCAACATCTTCCCTACCCTCTAGCCCCTGGTTACCACCAATTTACAATCTGCTTCTATGAGTTCAAAGTTTTTAGATGCCACATATATAACATGCTATATTTCTCCTTTTCTGTCTAGCTCATTTAATGTAGCATAACGCCTTCAAGATCCATTCATATTGTCATGAATGGCAAGATTTCCTTTTTTATGGCTGAATGTTCCATTGTGTGTGTTTCCATCCATTGGTGGGCACTTGAGTTGTTTCCATGTCTTAGCTATTTTGAATAATGCCGCAAGGAACACAGGAGTGCAGATACTTTTTTTATTTAAATGCCAGTTATTTAACAGTGTATTAGTTTCAGGTGTACAGTATAGTGATTCAACAGTTCCATACAATACCTAGGGTTCCTCACAACAAGAGCCCTCCTTAATCCTATCACCTATTTAATCCACCCCACCTCCCTTCTGGTAACCATCAGTTTGTTCTCTATAGTTAAGGGTATGTTTCTTGGTTCACCTCTTTTTTTTCTCCCTTTTGCTCATTTGTTTCTTAAATTCCACACATGAGTGAAATCATATGGTATTTGTCTTTCTCAGACTTAATTCGCCTAGGATAATACTCCCTACCTCCATCCATGTTGTTGCAAATGGCAAGATTTCATTCTTTTTGATGGCTGAATAATATTCCATTGTATATATACCAATATTCCATTGGTATCTTTATGGATACCTCTTCTTTATCAGTTGATGGACACGATCTATTTCTGTAATTTGGTTATTGTAGACAATGTTGCTATAATCATTGGAGTATATGTATCCCTTGGAGTTAGTATTTTTGTATCCTTTGGGTAAGTACCTAGTAGTGCAATTGCTAGGTCATAGGGTAACTCTATCTTAACTTTTTGAGGAGCCTCCATACTCATTTCCAAAGTGGCTGCACCTATTCTGCATTCCCACCAACAGTGCCGGAGCCTTCCCTGTTCACATCCTTGCCTACATCTGTTGTTTCTTATGTTGTTGATTTTAGTCATTCTGACAGATGTGAGGTGATATTTCATTATAGTTTTGCAGATAGCTCTTTTAGATAACAATTTCATTCCTTCAGATACATACCCAGAAGTGGGATTTCTGGGTCACATGTAGTTCTATTTTTAATTTTTTGAGGAACCAGTTTACATTCCCACCAACAGTGCACAAGGTTTCCTTTTTCTCCACATTCTCACCAGCATTTATCTCAACTTTTTGTTGATAGTCATTCTAACGGTGTGGGGGATAGTCTATTGTAGTCTTGATTTGCATTTTCCTGCAGATGATGATTACCGATGTTGAGCGACTTTCCATGTACTTGGTCATTTGTAGGTCTTCTTTGGAAAAAGGTCTATTCAAGTCCTTTGCCCATTTTCAAATTATTCATTTTTTTGCTATTTTCCTTTCCAGCTATTTTTTTTGCTATATTCCTTATATATTTTGAATATTAACTCTATCAAATATGTGGTTTGCAAATATTTTCTCCCATTTCCTAGGCTGCCTTTTCACTTTGTTCATCCCTCCTTCCTCCCTTTTCTTTTGCTATGTACAAGTTGTAGGTTGACACAATCTTACTTGTTCATTTTTGCCTTTGTCGATTATGCTTTTGGTATCATATCCAAGAAACTACTGCCAAGATGAGGTCAAGGAGCCTTTTCCTATTTTCTTCTAGGAGTCTTATGGTTTCAGGTCTTTAATCTGTTTTAAGTCTTTAATCTGTTTTAGTTTTTGTTAGTGGTGTAACGTAGGTGTTCAATTTTATTCTCTTTCATGTGAATGTGCAGTTTCCCCAACACCATTTATTGAAGAGACTGTCCTTTCCCCATTGCAAATTCTTGCCTTCTTTGTGGAAAATTAGTTGACTGTATACGTGTGGGTTTCTTTCTGGGCTCTCAATTCTGTTGTATTGGTCTATTTGTTTTTATGCCAATACCATATCATTTGGTCACTGTAGCTTTGTAGTAAGATTTGAAATCAGGAAGGCCTGATGCCTCCAGCTTTATTCTTTCTCATAAGGTTTCTTTGTTCTTTCACAAGGTTGCTTTGGCTTTTGGGGGGTCTTTGTTGTTTCCTAAGAATTTTAATTTTTTTTTTCTAATTCTGTAAAAACTCCACTGGAATTTTGACAGGAACTACATTGACTCTATAGCTCATAGATAGTATGAACATTTTAACAATATTAACTCTTCTGATCAATGAACATGGGAAATCTTTCCATTTAACTATGTCATCCATTTCTTTCACTGATGTCTTAGTCTGTAGACCTTTCACTTCCTTGGTTAAATTTATTCCTAAACGTTTTATTGTTTTTGATAGTACTGTAAATGGGGTTTTTAAGTTTTTCAGAGAGTTCATTGTTAGCATATAAAAGTGCACCTGATTTTTCTATTTTGATTTTGTATCTTGGAACTTTACTGAATTAATTTATTAGTTCTAACAGGTTTTTGGTGAAGTCTCTAGGATTTTTCTGTATACAAGAGCATGTCATCAGCAAACAGAGGTAATGTTACTTCTTCCTTTCCAATTTGGATGCCATTTGAATTTTTTTCTTGCCTACTTGCTCTGGCTAGGACTTCCAGTATTCTGTTGAATAGGAATGGTGAGGAGCATCCTTGCCTTGTTTCTGATCTTAGAAAAAATGCTTTCAAGCTTCCACCACTGAGAATGATGTTAGCTGTGGATTTTTCATGTGGCCTTTATTAGGTTGAGGTATGGTCCTTCCATACCTAATTTGTTAAGAGTTTTTATCATGAAAGGATGTTGAATTTAGTCAAATGCTTTTTCTTCACCTATTGATACCCTTATAGGATTTTTATCCGTCATTCTATTGATATACTATATCACATTTATTTGCATCCCAGAGTAAATCCCATTTGATCACTGTGTATAATCCTTTTAATGGGCCGTTGAATTTGGTTTGGTAGTATTTTGTTAAGAATTTTTGCATCTATATTCATCAGGGATATTGTACTATACTTTTTTTTTTTTGTAATGTCCTTATCTGGCTTTGGTATCAGGATAATGCTGGCCTCCTAAAATGATTTTGGGATCTCTCCAATTTTTTGTAAGAGTTTGGGACGAATTGGTTTAATTCTTCTTTAAACATTTGGTAGAATTCACCCACGAAGCCATGTGGCCCTGGGCTTGCCCCCTACCTTTTTTTTTTTTTTTTTTTTTTTTTGAGAGAAAGGTTTTTGATTTCTCATTCTATCTCCTTTCTAGTCTATTGGTTTATTAAGATTTTCTATTTCCTCATGCTTCAGTCTTGGTAGGTTATAGGTTTCTAGGAATGTATCCTCTATATACTCTGTTTACTCTATATAGTATAAAAGTTATAAAGACTGCCTAGTAAGAACAACTAAAAACATTCACAGGAGGTGTATAGTTTATACATGCATTTTTTAAAAACTTAAGCTATAAAACACTAAAAGCCTACATTTATATTATAGATACAATATATATATACACATACACATGCCCCATACGTTTATACATACATACAAATACTATAAACATGATATATTATAAAGATATCCATTCTCCTCCAAATTATCCAGACAGGATTGTTGTTAGTGTTCTAGTTATTATCATTGTTTATTAAAAGTGTGTATGTGTGTGCCCCCATATAAATGGACAAGCTGAATCTTAAATTTATGTGAAGGAGCAATGAACCAAGTATAACCAAATATAACCAAAAAGAATAAAAGGACTGCCTTACCAGGTATTGGGACTTAAAATTAAGCCACATTAATTAACATAATGTATAATTTGGTGCAGGGATACACAGAGCAAATGTCAGTAATTACTATAACAGATAGATGCTTTGGGCTGCAAATAATGGGAAAATGTGACTCAAACAGCTTAAGTGATTTAATAGAAAATCCAAAATCCAAAAAGTTAGGGTTGGTTAACTTTGTGGTTTGACAGCATCATCAAGAAACCAGGTTTGTCATGTCTTCTGTTCTGCCATCCTCAGTATGATGGCTTTGCCCCTTGGGCTAGTACCCTATATAGACACAAGATGGCTGCCACAGCTCTGGGCATCACGGCAAGATTCAGTAATGACAGAAGCAGAAAGGGTAAATGTCTTCCTATGTTTTTTCCCAAGTTAGGAAACCCTTTTAAAATTCCCCAAAAAATCTTACCCTCATGTCTTCATGGCCCCTGCTGCATCACTCAATTCCCAAGCCAAATATACTCATTCCTAAATCAAATACTGGCACGGGGACTGAGGTTAGCGTGATTGTCTTAGACATGTAATTTTAGGTAGAATGGATGTTGAGATGTCAACTATCAAGACAATAATGTTCATTCTGGTTGATGAGAAAAAAACTTTTTGATGTTATTCTTTAAACTTTTCCCCCCAAAACAAAAAATCTAAATTAATCCATCACTAAATGAAACTCAGATTTCCTACCTAAAAACCATCATATTCCATCCTCTCTTTAGGTGTGGACAGTTAAAAAACATTTGTTGAATTTCTACTAAATTTCAGACACTGTGCTGAGTACACCATCATATTCAATCCTCACAACCCCCTTTTAATTTCAGTAATTCTCATTCTATGAATGATGAAATGAAGCCTAGGGAAGGAAAAGGACTTTCATGGAGTAACCTTTTGAGTAAGTGGTAGATCTAAAACTATACACTGACCTTTGGATGAGGGCCCTATTCTTCAACCTGGCCCTTATTCTCTACCCTTATTGTACTGGGGAGAAATAATGATTTGAGATATAGACTCATGTACCAAGAAGAGTTGTCAAATATCTCCCAAGAGTAAGGTTTTCTTCTCCATGAACTATAAGAATAACAGATGAGAAATTTCAGAATTCTTAGGACCTACTCTCAACCAACAATGTGTTGGATTCATAGGAAATAACTCAAACTGTCAGACCAACCTGAAAGAATTTAAGAAACACAGAAAGTCTGTGTAAGGCAAACACTCCTGTGGGTCTCCCTTACTCTCCCACTACCACCCCACTCACAATACTTCTAATACCAGCCGGTTGGGCATTCCACACATCAAGAAACTCTGTGATACCAGCTAGGTGTCCTAGAATTCAATTCTCACACAAACAGGAGTTAAAACAGACTCCAAGATCAAGGGCTCAGTCCCAAGAGAGACTGTCTCCCACCTCAGATACCAATCTCAAGTAAAATGTCCCAGGTTACCCACAACTTTGGTCTGACTTGGCTACATATCAGAGGTTCCCATGACTTTTCCCTCATCTTGGATTCCATTATTTGCCAGAACAGTTCACAGAACTCAGAGAAAACTTACTGACATTTACCAGTTTATTATATAATAAAGGATACGGTAAAGGTTACAGATGAAGAGCGAGATGAACTACCTAGGGCAAGGTCCAGAAGAGTCCCAAGTACTGGAGCTTCTGTCTCTGTGGGGTTGGGGTGTGCTGCCCTCCAGCACGTAGATGTGTTTACCAACCCAGAAGCTCCCTGAATCCATACTATTGGGATCTTTATTAAGGCTTTCACATGGAGGCATGATCAATTATCAACTGCATTTTAAACCCCTCTCTTCTCCCTGAAGAGTGGGGGTTGGACTGAAAATTCTAAGCTTCTAATTATGGCTTGATCTTTCTGGTGACCAGCCCCCATTTGGGAACATAGTCACCTCATTTGAATAAAAGACTCTGCTACCAACCAGGAAGTTCCAAGGAATTAGGAGCCCTAGGTCAGGAACCTGGATTAAAGACCAAATGTTAGAACAAAAGATGCTCCTTGTGCTCTTCTCACTTAGGAAATGACAAGGGTTTTAGCAGGTCTCTATCAGGAACTGGGGTCAAAAACTAAATGTTAGTACAAAAGATTCTCCTAGTACCCCCATTTACAGGGCTTTTGGGAGTGTTGTGCTAGGAACTGGAAGCAGAGATCTCTATGTATACATCATTATGATGATTATCTCACAGTTCAGCATCCGCATAATGCCCATTCATGAAAATCAACTTTCATAAACCTTGGGACACCTTGGCTTCCTGAAAGGGTGCGTGCCTTAGGGTTGTCAACAATCCAAGGTGACAGGGCATCAGGTGATGAAAGGCAGAGCAGCAGGGGAAAAACTTTGAGAAGAAAAAAAAAAAAAATCAACCTGGTGGGTCAGGGGGAAACTAAACAGCCCGGTGATGCAGAAAATCTCCAGGCCAGTGGTGCAGGTGTGATGGATAGGCCCCTCTGAGGCTGCCTGTGATTGAAGCCACGTTGTCAAAAACAGACAGTAAACCAGGAGACAGAAGCAAGAAGTTAGATGGTGCTGTCAACATGCCAGGGGATAGGAGGTAAAGAGTATGGACTTGCATGAAGAGTGTGGAGATAAAAAAGGGAGGGAGGAGGCAGTGGATGAGTTTTTTAAACAGCCTCCAAGGACACCTGTGAGAAAATCTGGGCCATCTGCTGTCCTAACAATGAGTTTGCAAAAGGTAATCTCTGCTGGGACTGGTCTGTAACCCGGGTGGAACCAGCTGAGGGCCTCCACCATCTAGCAAACCCTGGAAACTCCAAGGCGGTGCTCTGGAAGACAAGAGGGTCCCAGAGCGGTCTCTCTAGGGCCTGGACAGCAGACAAGGCAGAATGGTGGGCCAGCCCCCGCCGTTTCCCCCCCCACCCTCCCCAGGAAGGAAGGGATACATCCGGGGCCATCAGGAAAGCTTGGCCCTGTTCTGGAGCCGTGGCTAGTAACTCCTGAGAACTGCAGGGCAGCTGCTTCATTAATTTCACCTTAAGTTTTACTGTAGAAGGACAAGCCTGTTCATCTGCAGCAGACCACGAAATCCAAAACCCCTGGGGAGAAACTAGCAAGTCCAGTGTGTCCACCATGTGCTCTACAAAGTCCTAGGCATTCTGTGAAAATGTCTCAGGGATACAAGTGGTGGGCAGTAGAGACAAATAGGAGTCAGGGCTCTTAGGGGAGCAGCTTCCCTTCCAGGGGTTTAAAGTTACAGCTAACATTTATCAAGAATTTACATACGCCAGGCACTGTGCTGAGCAGTTCTGTCTGCTTAGTTCTCATAGCAGCCCCAATAGGGGATGCTTTTAATATTACTATTATACAGGAGAGGAAACGGAAGCACAGAGAGGTTAAGTAACTTGCCCAGAATCACACAGCAGGTGTAACTGGCAGTGGTGGGATTTGAACGGAGCTCATCGCAACAGTGTTATCCGGAAGTCCTCTGTTAGACTCCCTGTGATGGGAGGGTTTTCTCCCCCACACGCACAAAAGAGCATTTATTTCACAGGCAGCCACCTTAACACTGACAGGCTGAGTTTATCAAAATCTCTGATGGCAAGTCTGAATAAGTGAGTGTCACAGCTGCTCTGCAGTTTACTCTGCCATCTGCTAAAATGAGGAGAATATTAAATATTGACCTCTTGTGGATCAGGCAGGCTTTGTGAGTTTTAAGGATCTAATGTCTGAAAAGTACCTCCTGCAGTAACATGAAGCACCTTATAGTAACCCTCCCGCAACTTCAGGCTTTTTCTCTTCCTCACCCCAGAGCTGATGAAGGAGCAGAAGCCGATCTGAGGGCTTTACCCAGACGGTCACCACGGAGGTCAGTGTCAAGAAAAGGAGGAAGGAGAGAAACGAGGAGGGAGAGGGGTGGGCGTGCAGATGATGGAGAGAACTCTGAGTAAACACGGGAGATGAACAAATTGATGTTGTCTTTCACACTAAAGAAGGAAACAGTTTGTCTTCTGACTAGTCGCTGTGTCATCATGAGACCATTGAAAGACAGCCCTGGTGTTTCTACCTTGCCTGTAAGAAGACTTGGTTAAATTTTATGTTTGATTTCAATAGATATCCTTAGCTTAGAATTTTGGCAAGCAGCTTCACCCTGACAATAAAATCCAAAACTATCCAAAAATGAGGTAACTGCCTTGTTATGATCTGGCTTCATATTCTTTTTGGGGAAGTGGGCAGAAAGTAATAAATTATTATGCTAAGAGGGGAGAGAGTACACACTGGCCCAGGAAATGTGCTAAAAAAGATGCGGTCCTTGTTCACCCAGGATTTTCTCAGAAACAATCCTCACTTCAGGAAACAAAGTCTGAGGAAAAAAGTTGTTTTTAAAAAATTTGTATTTAATTTAGAAGTGTTTAAAATTTTTTTTAATTAACTTAAAATGTTAATAATACAGAAAGAGTCTGAAATAAACATGGAAATATTAGCATCTGGGTGGTAGGCACATGGCTCTTTCAATGCATTTGAAATATATCATACTTTTGAAAATAAACCCAAATTGCTGAGAGACAAGACCAGCTGGCATGAGAATTAGAAGCTCTGGACAGCTTGGTTTGGGGGATATAAACAGCTCATAATTTGAATCTGAAGTCGAGTGAGATTAAGGTAAGGAACAAAACTCTGAATGATCAGGAGGCTGCCAATTAAATCATCTAAAGACATTTATAGAGCTCTACTGTATACCTGGGACTTTTCCAGGCCTTGAGGATATAAGGTTGAACAGAATAGATGTGGTGCCGAACTCTGAGCTTCCAGCTTAGTGGAAGACCAGACAAGAAGTAAACAAATGAGTGAATAGTTACACACTGTGATAAGTGTTCTGATAAGCATGTAGTGTTGAGATGGACAATGATGAGAGGGCTTTGCCCAATTCAGACAAGGTGATTACAGATAGCTAAATTGAACTTCTTCATAGAAGCCAAGAACCAAAGGAAAAGGAACAAGAGAAGAATCCATAGTGAGGTCACTGGATATGTACATGCCCTGAAGCAGACTGTACTGTGTAAGTCCCAGGGACAGAAGACCAGAGTGACTGGCATACATCCTTGAGAAGAGGAGCAGAGATGTGGTTGAAGAAATAGTCAGGGGCCAGACCAGTCATCACTTTGGACACATGGGAAAGGGTTGGCTTTTTATCCAAAACAAATACGGCAGCCACTACACATCGTAGTTACAAAGGACTAACCTGTTCTGAGTGTACCTTGAAAAAGATCAATCTCACAGCTAATGTGAAGAATTGGCTTGGAGATTGGTAGCAATGGAGGAGGGAGAACAGGGATCATCTAACGGCAGGCTGCGAGCCCAATCTGGTGGACTGCACTGCCTTTTTTGTACATAAAGTTTTATTGCAACACTACACGCTCATTTGTTCCCATATAGTCTGTGGCTGTTCTCACACTACAATAGCAGAGTTCAGTGGTTGGGGCAGAGGCTATTTGGCCCTTTACAGGAAAGATGTGCAGTCTCCGGAGTTTGAAGGTTGTGTCCCTAGCCCCAGTACAATATGATAATGGCCAATCCACTTTTATCCAGCAATTCTTGAACATCTCTTGTGTTGTCAGGGGAAAGACAGGACCCTGGAAATATAAATACTGTGCCAGACCAGGGATCTTCTTTGATAACTGTCCATCCCATCAGATCCATCCCCTCACTTACCCTTACATAATCCTACTCTTCCAATGCCTCCACTGTTCCCTTCTGAAGCTTCAAGTTTGGTTCAAGTCCTAGACCATCCATAAAGCTTTCCCTGACTTACACCTTCTCGGGTTTTGAGACCCTGGCATAACTATCTCCTATGTACTTAGCCCTTGATTATGCTGTATATACTTATGGTTTTAGAAGTTCAAAACATTTTCCCCATGGTTATGAAAACATGAACTCTCCCCACCTTGTCCCCTAACCTCTGAGGTGCCACTCAAGCTTTTAACCCAATGAGAGAATCCTAGTTCCAAGGTGACAGAAGTTGGTTCAGAGAAAGAACAGGACCCTAACAGAATCTTTCCTCCAGGGGCATCTGCTGGAACCAGTGAAAGTGATCATCTCTTGTCTTTGCTGTGATGGTACTAAAAGCTTCTAAGCCTAGGATTGCCAACACCCCTGCCAAATGGGCATGTTCGGATACACACACCTGACCCACCTTCAGTAAGGGGAGAGGGAATGGTGAGAGAGGCAAATGGGAGTCCTGATGGTTTTCCCTGCGCCCTGCATCTCACAGGACCTCTCATCCTTACTAAGGACACAAACCAATAAATCCGGACTATTCAAGTTGATTGAGTTTCTGCCATTTACAACAGAAATCCTGGCCATTATAATAGCCTTCATCAACTCTGCCAAAAGACGACCAAGTCAGCCATTTGGTAGCTCTATAACCCTCTCCCTGGTGCCAGGGAAATGCAAATTTAGCTAGTATGCTAAATGCTGGCTGGTTGGTGGGCACATAGGCCTTTTAAACTTTGATCTTGGCTGTGAAGGCTTTACCTACAATCAGACTTCACTAAGAATAAACCTAGGGAAAGTCTAGTACAAAACCAGGATACTCTACCTTTCATTACCTCTGAGGCTGGCTTGGCCACGAACTTGCTGTGTGATCTCAGGTAAGTTCCTGATACCCTCAAGTTTTCCCCCCTATAAAATGAAGAAACTGGCCTTTCTGAACAACCATTTCCATGCTGATTCCTAAGCTTAGGTCTATCCAATTCCTCCAGGAAAAAGTGCATTTTTATCCCATCACTTTGGGACCAAGGTGACTGTTTTCACAGAGCATTATTTGATTTTGTTCTAGAAAATTTAATCTCTGAGCCACATGTAGAAGCAGGAGTTTGCTATTTACACTGGACTTCTCGTTCAGCCCGGATTGGGCAGCCTCCACACACCAGACAGGGACAGGCTAAGGGAAATGGGAACACTTTGTTTTTGACTATGGTTACATTATATGTCTCCTGAAATACCTCAAGAGCTTCTTGAAAAATGAATCAAAAACGTACAAAAAGAAGATTTACAAAAGTCTTAGAGGCCAGCATGACCTATGAGGAATTCTAAAGCTGGCTGAAAATGTTGGTTTTCTTGTTTCCTACAAAGGAACCTTATTAAAAAAAAAAAATATATATATATATATATATATATATATATATATCAAGATGCTCTCTGGCAATGGTTTCTTGTTTCTGTCCTTAGCTGCATTTCTTATAAGCTCTGTTAGTCCTGGACTAGCCTGGCTGTAATACAGGTCACGATCATCACAGTGTTTCTCAATTAGGCACCATTAACATTTTAAATGAGGTTTTGCGTTGTGCTTCAAGGTCCCCTGCATTACAAGACATGTACCTTCCCAGCTAAATGCCAGTAGTACAGTCCCCTATCATCGTGACACACAGTCCAAAAAGACTCCTAATCATTTCCAATAACCCGAGGTGGGCGGATCCTTTTACAAATGAGCAAACTGGGGACCAAAGATGTGACTTGATTTCCCAAGATCATACCTGTGAGATAGGGCTAAGGGAGGAATCTGAAGCCACATATTTTGACATCCAATCCCAATAATGCTTATACTACCTTAACCCATCTCTGATAGCTGTGGGTTTCAATTCTACAGTTGATGTTATAAAACTTACAACCAACCTATTAATACTAATACCAATACCAACCATTACCTTCCAATTATACTTTGATTGCACTTGATACGTTCTTATACTGTAGTTTAGCAAGTTTTTTCATATGCACGAGGGTCTTCATTACCATACATAGCTCATCATACTTGCATTTATTAGTAGATAAGAAATAGCCTATCGGAATCCCAAAAGCAGCCTTCTAATTCTTGCCCATTGCCCTCAAGAAGTAGACAGAGGAACTGGTGGGCATTCACCCAGAAGGCGGTGATCAAAAGATATTCAGCAACTGAGGAAGCTACTTTGTCCACAAAATCCTAGCATTCCTGGACATTTGGAGCACTGTTTGGTCAATGTGTAGGTCTGCTCACCAGTTGCTCCTAGCAAGTGATTCCACAAGTGGTCTAGCATACTTAGAGGGGGGATGGGTCTAAGTTGCTAGCAATCATCAGGGGTTAGGGGAAAATCAGCTCCTCTCCTGTCCATTACAGCCCCAAATTCCGCCCTGTCACTAAGTGCTAGAGGAGATAAACAGATAGGAAGAGAAAGAGATTACATTATTATGGTCCCTGGTATTTGCACTGCCCCATCTTGCTACAAAGAGTCGCTAGCAACAAGGATGGAAAAGCCTGCGAACATATCCTTGGTCTCCGGTGCCTCCTCATGCTCAGGCATGCCAGATCCATCAATATTGTAGGAAGGTGAAAAAGGACAGAGCCTCGGGACTCTAGGTTCTCATGGTATTTTCAGAGCAATTCATGAGCCTCTTTTAATGCATTTGCCTCCTCCAAGATGTGCTTCAGACAAGCTCATATGATCAATGATCGAGCAATGCCCGGTCACTTTTTTGGAGTTTGGTAGACCAAGAGGTCTGGAGTCGCATTTTAATAGCACCTCTCTCTTATAATACAGTCTTTTTTTTTTCTGCACAAGAAATTTGAAGACAAAATAGATGGACTCAAAAGTTTAACACAAGAACAAAGCTAAGATCCCAAGTTTGTAAGCATTTAAAGCAGTAAATATAATGTCACGGGAATACCAATTTATAGCTAATAACCATCAGGGGGAAAATGAAAAATAAGTGTGTGTGTGTGTGTGTGTGTGTGTGTGTGCGCGCACGCATGCGTGCGCACGCAAACCTCAAAAAAAATGTGGTAGTGGCAGAGAGTTTTTTTTTTCCATTTTTAACAGTGTTATTAGAAACTCATTAGGAGTCAATTACCATTTTATTTCTCTACAATATCCAGTTACAGTTTTGCTGTCCAAATGTTCCTGCATATCACATAGGCCATTTAAAACTAAAATTTTGCCCTTCTTTCTCCCCCCACCACCAAAAGAGGGTCAATTTTGAAATACAAGCTCCAAAAGTCCCTTTTTTTATTTTTGACAATTATCTTTCAGGGAAACCAGAGAAACTAGCTGAGTCCTATAAAAATGCTGGCAGCTAAGCACAAGAATGCCCTCTTAATCTCCCCTCCCTTTGTAAAGCTGAGAGCTATCCGGAGTGTTTATCCAAATCCATTCTTCAACAAATATTTGTTGCAAACAAGGAAAAGGCATAGAGAAATACTGTTAGCAAGGGAACAAAAACCCTACATTTGTGAAGGGGGGGGTGGGGGGGGAAGACCCTAAAAAAAATGCAATTATCTGGCATGCCTTAAAGCTAGTCATAACTATTTTAAATTACTTTGTATATAAATATCAGTTACCCCGATGGGAAAATGTAAAACCCAAAAAGAAATGCCTGGAAACGACAGAGTAATAAATCTGTCATTATAGTTGGTAAAGTTATGCAGTACAGAAATGCCTAATTCCCCTCCCCCACACCCCCAACTCACCTTCAAATCTTTCCTGTGAGGCATATTTGCAAAGTAAAAGTTTCTGGTAGTGGGGGGAAATTTAACTCGGAAGCAAATCAAAATAATGGCATCAGACAAAAACCACTAAGACAGATCTTCAACTCAATTATTTGCCCTTCGGGGATGAGGAGCTCTCAGTACAAGGTATTTGTAAATATTCTACTGGCATAGATTTGGTTTGCTTAAACACAGCCCTGCACCTTGCTCCTTGCCACTTTTTCATTCTTCTCCTCCCAAGATCTCCACTTCATCCTCAAGAGGTCCCAATCCAGAAATAATCAGGGAGAAGGTTGTTGTCTTGCATCAAACTACAGATGGTAAAGAAGCAGTAGATGGTATTTTGAAAATCTTGTCAAAATGTGGACAGCAGAGTTGTCAAAGCCTGATGTGATTAAACATTGATCATTTTGGCTCCAATATTCTTTGGTCAATAAAGTATCTCAAGCTCTCTGACCCTAAATAGCCAAATCCTCAAGCAATAGAAAATCCTTTTTTGTATTCTCCTGGAGACTAATGTTCATGAGTAAAGGTGCCCAGGGAAAGCATGCCTTGCGCCGGAGGACCAAACTTTTATTTATGTATATTATTATTTATGATTTATATTTATATATTTATACACACACAAAGTGGGAGGATTGTTTAAATAAATCTCAAGGGCAGAGTAGATGTTTTGGAAGGGTGGTCATAAGAAATGTTGTAGATGAAAAAGGCAAGAACCTAACAAAGTTTCTCTCCTTAACCAAAGGTTAGACTTCCTGGAGCCCTTTTTGATCAGGCCTCATCCTTGGGCCTTGTTTTCAAGTGCAAGAATCCCCTACCCTCGGAAGAGCGCGGATCATCTGATCAAATTCTTCATCCCTCCTGTCCCCCGTGTGATACCTGATCACTCTGGCCCGCCTTCAGCAAGCCTCCTGTGACATTGACTCAACCAGAAATTTCCCATTAGTTAATTTCCCATCCACTGACCCCTACCCTGCTCCTTGGCTCTAAATCCCCACTGGCTCATGTTTTTAAGATTTTATTTATTTGAGAGAGAGAGAGCAGGAGAGAGAGAGGAGAGGAGCAGAGGGAGAGAGAAGTAGGCTCCCCACTAAGTAGGGAGTCCAATGTGGGGACTCGACCCCAGGACCCTGGATCATGACCTGAGCCGAAGGCAGATGCTTTAGTTCATGTTCTATTTGGATTTGAGCCCAGTTCTGTACTGAGGTCTCTGTTCCCTGTTGCAATAGTTCCTGAGTAAATCGTTTTTTTACCACTTTTACCGTTCAGCTCTGGTTTGCCTTGAAAAATCACAGAAGTGCAACAAATAGAAAGTGTCTGCGAGAGGGCACTTCTGGGGTGGATTGCATACATGTGAGCACCTCCTGTTTTTTTGTGTTTTTTTTTTTTTTTTTTGCATCAAATGGCGTCTAATGTTCAAAAGGGGCACAAATACAGGAATGCTTTTTGTTTTCAAGTATTAGCTCAAAAATCCTCTAACTCTCTCACTTCCACAGAAGTGGGTGATGGCTACATGAATTCAGGGATTCCTGTGGCTCCTATGCTCCAAGTCTTAAAAATGGCTCTTCTTTATTCAGAGAGGGAGCCAAAGGGGGGTGGGGTATGCAGGAGACCATCTTGAGTAACTGATCTAAAAAGAAACTTTCAAGGTGGCCAGGTCACTTCGAACCTAATTGCTTCAACTTTTTTCCCCCGCCTCAACCTAGAGTCTTCAATTAGTGAGGTTCAGAATGTTACCCTAATAAAATTTTCTCTTTGTCATCTTAGCAGCTACTAAGATTAGAAATAAGTATTTGGAAATAGTTTTAACAACAAAATCCAGGAGAGTTAGCTGTGATTTGAGGATGGGCGAGGAAAAAAGAAACTTAATGCTGCAGGAAATGCAGTTCACCCAGAAAATGCCAATCCCCACACATCCTGGTTTATTAAAGATGTGGAGCTTGTTTCTGAAATTGTTTGTCTTACAGGAGAAAAAGCAGTGACATCAACTAGAGAGGCAGTGATGAGGATAAGGGATTCTAGCCTCTACTCTGACCATTTTCGCAGAACAGAGGGCTCCTAGGAAATGGTAGGAGCTACACCTGGAAAGGCAGGTGGGGGGCAGGGTGGACCATCTTCTGGGCAAGGTTAGCCAAAGATTTTGAAGAAAAGGAAGGCCTTGATTGGAACTGTGATTTAGAAAGCTCCCTGGAAGAGCTGATCCTTGATGAATTGACACGGGACAAACACCATAGAGAGAGGAACCAGTTAGGAGGCTACGGGGACAGTGCAGACAGCAGGGAGCCAAGGCCTGAAGCAGACAAGGCAGCAGGCATAGGAGAGAATGGACCCCCAGGAAGCTCTGGAAGCAGCACCAAGACAACAAGAGGCTTGCTTTGGAGCATGCGGACTTCCATGAATGGCATCTGGACCAGAACTGTTTGGAACAACGGGCCGTGACGGTGAAAATGGGGGAATAAGTTATCGGAAATACAGAACCAGAGAATCAGAACTAGTTAAAATTCATGGAGTTCCTGCCAGGCGCCGGAGCCCTTTAACTGTATACGAGGTACTGACACAGCAAATCTGTCTACACAACTAAATACATGCCACCTGCTGCAAAAGCCAGACAGCACACACAGATCTCGGCGGGAGCAGCCCTGCTCCGTCAGCCAGGCCTGGAAATGGTTTCACATATGCCTCCCCCACTTGGTAGACCTTTGCCCCGTGTACTTGTGTTCCTCAGCGACAGCGTCCGGCTGGTTGCTAGGTTAATCCAATAACCTAGCGCCTCTTTCCGGGGCGGGGGGTAGGGGGAAGGATATTGTTAGCTCGTAAATGCTCCAGCTGGACCAAGAGGCCGGCTCGCCCTGACCCTGAGAGAGGGTTGTAATTCGGCCGCTCCCTTTCAGCCCATCTCCGAGAACTTGAACACTAGCGTTTCATTCCTCTGCCTTGATAATAGCCCCTCTTCTCCCCCACCTTCATGGCCCCCCACCAAGGAGAAAGGTCTTCCTCTCAGCAAGGATTCCTAAAAAGATTCAAGTAGACTCCAACATTCAGGCCTGTTTCACTCACTCATCTGGCTGCAGGCAGCCATGAGCTTTCTTCCCTCTGTCCTACGCTCTACTTAGTAAAACTGCAGGTTAAAATAACGGAAAACATCCTGAGTGCCCAGCAACTTTGGGATTGGGTAATAAATTATGGATCTCCACGCAGTCGAGTGCCATTCAACACTTAAAAATCCAACGAAGCTTATCTACCTAACACTGATATGGAACAATCCCCACACTCTCAGTTAAATGAGGGAAAATGCTAATAGTGTGCTTCACCACCACTGGACCCAGGAAAGAGGCTCTGGGTATTTGTATCAAATCGCTCCGGTAGAACACGGTTTTTGAGTTACAAGCAGTCACTCTCAGAATGTAGCGCCCACAGGTTCGTCCCAGTGGTGGGGGAGTCGGGGGAAAACAAACCTTACAAGGAAATGAATGATTCTAGTCATTACTTGATTTCTTCTATCCTATGGAAATTAGTAAAAACAAGTTTTCTGTTAATGTCTTGTTACCAGGATACCATTTTTCCAATTACCCACAAAGAGCAGAGATTATTAACCCTGTGATTTTATTCCAGTGGGACTATTCAAAATCGCACTTCCTGCCATCCACGGAGGTTAAATAGTGAATTACGAATGGCACAATGGTAACGAAATTCTCAGAATGAACTTCTGTAAGCTCCAGATAGGTTTTCCTGGTAGGGTGGAAGGGGGCCAAGAGAGGAAAAGCAAGTATTAATAGCGTGAAGGTCTGATGTACTCAATTTGATTTTGTAGAACAGTGAGAAAGCTCCCAGAGCCTCTGAGAATTTACCCTAATTCCATTCAACAAACATGAAGCCACAGTGTCTGGGAGATTTTAGAATGAAATGCGGCAGGAACCAATCGCAATGGTGCCTGCTGTTGAATTACCTTCGGAAGAGCCTCTTTGCAATCTCCACCAAAATAGGATGGGTGGTCAAACTCCGACCTGAGCCGCTTTCTCTGCACGGGAAGGGATTCGGTCTGGAAACGCCTGCCCTGCCTCATTATCCCTTATATTGAGTTCACGGGAGATCTGTGAGGCCCTCAGGTGAGCCCACCATGAGCCCGTCATTGAGAGGCAGAAGGTGGTACTAGAAGGAGTCCTGGGAGGGGCTGAAGGCTGAGCCCTGGTTACTTACTATACCAGCAAGCCAAGTACAAGCCATGGCAGCCCCTGAGAGCTTGTCAAAAAAGCAGAATCATGGGCCCTACCCCACAACTTCAGAATCTGCCAGAATCTTTTAACAAGATCCCCAGGTTATTCATATGCACATACAATTTCATTTGCACGAATGTTAAGTAGCAGTCCTGAGAAATACTTGCAGCATTGAATACAGAGCAGCAAAAAAGAAAAAAAAAAAAAAGTCTTCCTTTTCAGCCTAGGCTTGCAGAATGTTCAAAATTTATTATTTTCTCAAATTTTGGCATGGCACTGATGGGAAGATACTCCTGCCGAAAAGTGTGGCATCCCTAGTTCACCCCGTGCCAAGGGGCAGAAGGAGTAGGAAGTCTGCAATGAAGGTTCTGTCGCAGGTGTAATTACTAATTCAGTTTGATGTCAGGCAAGTTCTCTGCCATTTCTGTGTCTCACTTTCCCTGCAAGTGACGTGAAGACTTTAGAAAGAGATCATCTTCTATGGCCCCTCCTGGCAATTCTATCCATGACAAGAACAGTGTCTGCTATGAGGTCTTCAATTTCTCACCTTCACTGGCCCCTGGATTACACAAGGCCCACTTGCTAGAGTCTATTTGGGTCTTTTAGGCTTTCCTGGTTGTGCTGAGCAGCCTATCACTCTGCCAGAAGCACTCAGAATTATCTAGAGGCCAGCCTGGTCTGCATTTCCAAGACTCTTTGCTTCAGGGGGTCCTGTTACTCACTCAAGAACACAGACTGTGGAAGTCTAAGCTTCTCTCAGGACATAAGGCTTCTTCACAGAAGGAGGGATAGCACCAATACATAGAGAGTTTATGAAGATGAGTAGTTTAGCCTCTTTGGTATTTGCTATGTAGTGATACCTGAGATCGATCTACCACAACCTACATAAGCACAACTGATTACCCTTAACACAGATCAAGTACCCCAAATTATATTTAAATATCCCCTTTACAATACAATGACAAACACATCTTCCAGTCTCTGTTTAAGTATCCTGATTTGGGGGAAAACTAATGACCTCCAAGGCAGCCCATACCATTCCACCTGCCCTCCAGAAGTTTCCCTCAGTTTATGGGTCATAGATCTGACTTCTGGTCACTCTGCCTACTGGGACTGTTTTTCCTCATAAATCCCCTTAACCCCTCTTTTTCAGAGTAGCCTTCCAGCTACTGTTCTCTAATGAAGCATCGCCAGTTCCTCGTAAGACATTGTTCCAAATCTCTTTAGTAGGTTCATGTAGCTTTTAAAAAGCAGCACCTGAATTTGAAATTTGTATTCTGGCCATGGAAGAGAGCAGGACTCATCATGGCTGTTTTGCTGGCTCTCTTTTTCAGGAAGGAAGTGAATGGAAGGCATGATGTGGCAGGATGATGTATTGAGATACAGTTTATGTTTCGTGTTTCCTATATTTCTCACCATGCTACCAGACCAGGTAGCGGGACCTTTGTGCTCCCATACTTCTGAGGAGGTTTGTGTTGCAAAATTAAGAACAGAAGTTGCTCTCAGAACATTCTTGACTTTTGTTTTCCTGGATCTTATACTCCTTGGCAGACTTGGGGGGTATCAGGAAGAGCAGAGAGAGTGGATGGCCCTCGAAGAAGAATGGGTGAAGCAAAAGAAAAAAAGAAGAGATGCTCCAAGGATGAAAAGGGGATGGAGGTAATCCACAAAGTAGTGGAGAGCTTTGCTGGCATGGTGCTTAAGAGATGTGGCATCCCATGCAGAGGACCCTGTTACATTTTCAATAACCATTGGGTATATTGCTTAGGATATGGTTTAAAACCTTGAGCTCTAGAGCCAGAACATCTGGGTTTAAACCCTGGCTCTGTGTGAGTCTGTATAACTTTGGGCAAGCTTGTTACCCTGCCAACATTTCAATGTCTTTATCTATAAAATGGGGATGATAATAGTAGCTGCTTTGTAAGGCTTTGTGAAAATTAAATAATATAATCCATGTAATGCTCCTAGCAATGTGCTTGGTACATTTCTAAGTGCTAATTAACTATTATACATGGAGGAAGTTGATGTGAAAACAGTTGACAAAATTAAACACATCATAAAAATGTAAGTCATCATTATTAAGTATTTGGTATTTTAGTTGACTTGAAATTTCCCCATTTCTTAAAATAAATTAAACATCTGGATCTAAACATATAGAATTGTAACAACAAAAGAAGAGAAAACATTTACATCCACAGTATGGGAAATATTACTTATTTGGGCCTAAAAATAACCCAACACTGTCATATAACTTGGATCCTGTTCCCTAAATAATCATAGGAAGATTAAGCGATGGAGCGTGAAAGTACAGTATTCAAAACTTCTTTTCTGCATATACATCTGAATATGAACATCTTTAAAATTAAAGTTTTCCTTCATCTGCCAGGCAGATGATACAAAGGTCTAATCAATAATTTCATCCTGCCAAAGAAACTCATTACTCAGCCAAGGCGATGATGAAATCCTGTCAAGCCTTGTTTTGGCTAAATAAAACAACTTAATTTAGTGCAAAGTGAATAATCTGACTCTAAATCATTCATTCTGGGATTAAACATTATGGATTTCTCTGTTATATATGCATCCCAGGCCTGGACATGTGTTAACTTCTGTCTTGCTTGGCCCTGAGGGATGACCCTGAGGGATGGCCAACCCAGTGTTCTTGCAGCCTCTTTGAAGCTACCAGGTCTGCTGGGCAGAACAAAAGCCAAGTAAAGGAGAGTTTTGGAGAAGCTAAGAATTTAGAGTTGGAAGTCCTCAAAGCCAAACTAGCATAATCTGGGTGTCCCCGCCATAACTACTCTGAAGGCTTGTCATCTATCCCCTTCTATGTGAATACTATTGTGAATGGGGAGTTCACTACCCATTTTAGTTAAAACTCTTTACACTTAAAATAGCAGAAAACCCAACTCAAACTAGTTTAAGCAAAATGGCAATTTATTCCCTCATACCGCACAGACAGTCGAAGATGATACTTTCAGTCTTGGCATGGATCAAAGCTCAACCAATGTCACGGGTTGTTGTTGTTTTTTTTTTAATTCTCCTATCTGAGCTCCACAGTGACAATGGCAACTTCCCATTCTCTCCTTCACAGTCGGTGGGAAAAGATCAACATCCTGCATAACTGAAACAAAAGCCTTAGAATTGGGTCTTTGGCCTCTAATTGGCCTAACTTGGGTCTTGTGTCCACCCCTGACCCACCCGTTAGTGTGGAGAGGAGGGTAGGGTAATGCAGTGCTCTGATTCCCCAGGCTTGGTTGGATAGGGGATAACTCAGGTGCAAGGTTGGATAGGCGATAAGTCAGGTGCAAGGAAATTACAATTAATGAAAAGGCAGAAGAGAAGTATCAAAGAAATCAGTCCAAATGGAAAAGAAGAACAGATGAATGCTAGGTAACCAAACCCCTACTCACCACAATATTCTAAGTTATTCTGGTAAAGCATTCCTTTGGTTAGATAGAAATTGATTTTTGGAATTTAAAATTCCCAGTCCTAAATTTGCCTTCTGGAATTACATAGAACAAGACTACTTCCTCTTTCCAGTGGCAGTCCTTCAACTGTTTGTAAACAGATATCAAATCTCCCTTGGTCTATTCTTCTCCAGGTTAGATGTACCAACATACCAGGAAGTAGACTTTTGGGATTGGAAATAAATCAATGCATACTATTAAGTAGACACTAGGATCTTATTATGGAACTAAATATATATTTTGTTCTGTTCATCTTTGCTTCAAAGAAAATTGTTTTATTAATAAGTTTGATAATGATTAGCATTGGCAAGGCTATTGGGGAAATTGACATTTTTAAGAACAATGAGTTTTGAGAATGTTCATTAAGTAATTTGGACTAACCATTGAAGACACAGAAGCCTGAACAAAATACCTTTCAATGTTCTTTAAAATATTAAAGAGCTAACAAAATAATGAAAAATCTCTAGGCCTAAAACCAAAGAACATGCTAAATCAGAAAAGTAAGTCTAGAACTTAAAGTTGCTTTTGTTTTGGAAGTGTTTTCTAATCTGGAAGAAATATCTGCAAAATCGAATTGTGATTTTGGCTGCCTCGTGAAGTTAGACGAAAAATGTCAGGGTGTAGAATTCATCAAATTTAGGGACTTTGATACTATACTCAGTATTATCTAGGTCAAAAAGGGCTATACCCTCAGGATAAGGGTGAACCAGTAAGAACTCTGGTCTCTCATGAGCTTACAACCTGACTTCAGGTCATCTAAGTAATTCATGGAACTTTAAGCAGTAAACGTGGAGTTGTGGTGGTCCTAGACTTATGACACACAAAAGTGCCTGACAGAAGCAAATGCAAGTTCTTTCTGGAAAAGATCACATTATGCTGGGACTAAAATTATTCTTAAAAATAATTTTCAAATGCAATAACCTTTATATAATCAAGATAACCAGGCACCCAAGAAATTAAGACACCATGAATAAGAACATGACGAGACAAAGGACAACAGAAACAGAGCCCAAAAGACCCCAAAGAGTGGAATTATCAGATAAGCATGCTTAGTATTTTCAAAGAAATAAAGTTAAGCTTGAGTTCCAAGTCCATTCAAGGAGAAAAGGAGCATCTCTTCAATAGATGGTGCCAGCACACCTGGATGTCCTCATTAAAAAAAAAATAAGGAGGCGGAGCAAGATGGCGGAGGAGTAGGAGACCTGGATTTCGTCTCCTCTCAGGAATTCAGCTGGATAGGGATCAAACCATTCTGAACACCTACAAACCCAACAGGAGATCGAAGAAAGGAATAGCAACAACTCTCTGAACAGAAAAGCGACCACTTTCTGGAAGGTAGGACGTGTGGAGAAGTGAATCTGAGGCGATATTCGGGAGGATAGACGGCGGGGGAGGGGCCTCCGTCGGCCGCTTCTGGCAAGTGATAGAGCCGCGGAGCACAAAATCGGAACTTTTAGAAGTCTGCTCTGCTGAGGGACGTCACTCCGGTGGCTAAGTGGGGGGTGGAACCCTCATGGGACAGTGTGGTCTCAGGACCCTCAGGGTCACAGAAAGACCGGGGGTGCCTGAGTGCAGCAGAGCTCCCAGGTATCGGAGCAGGGAAGCCAGCTGTAGAGACGGAGCTGAGGCGCGGGCTCTCAGCTCGGGGTTGCCATAAACCGTGATCCGCGGCACAGTCGGGCCACTGCTCCTCCAGCAGGGAACCAACAAAAGGCAGATCCGGGGAGACTCACCTTCCTCCCCCGGGAGGAGTGGCATGGGAGCACACTACAGGGATCTGCTGGGTTTGGAGACTCCACACGGGGTCGAGTGCCAGAGATAGAAACGCTCGGTCACAGGCCGGGTGAGCACGGAGTGCAGCCAGAGACCGGGGAGACGGGAGTGACTGACAGCTTTTCTCTGGGGGCTCACTGGGAAGCGGGGCCCCGAGTTCTCAGCTCCTCCGGGGCAGAGATTGGGAGGCCGCCATTTTCACTCTCAGCCTCCAAAGCTGTATGGAAAGCTTGAAGGGAACAAAAGCTCCCAAGAGCAAACCCGAGCAGATTACTTAGCCTGGACCGGGCAAGGGCGGGGCAATTCCGCCTCCGGCAAAGACATTTGGAAACCACGGCAACAGGCCCCTCCCCCAGAAGATCAGCGAGAACAGCCAGCCAAGACCAAGTTTACCGATCAATGAGAACGGCAGAACTCCAGTGCTAGGGGAATACTGCACATAGAATTCATGGCTTTTTTACCATGATTCTTTAGTCTTCCAAGGTTAATTTTTTTTAACTGTCTTTTTTCTTTTTTTTTTTTTGAATTTTTCTTTTTCCCTTTTCAACCAACTTCTTATCAATCCCTTTTTAAAAAATTTTTATTTTTCATTTTTAGAGTCATATTCTATCCCTTCATAGTAGTTACCCGTATTTTTGGCATATATATATAAGTTGTTCTCTTTAAAATTTTGAGATAGTTTCTTCTAACAGATCAAAATATACCCTAAATCTCTAGTGTATGGTTTTTTCCTACTCCCCTGCCTGATCACATTCTCTCCCTTTTTTTTCTTTTTTTTTTAAATCCTCTTCTTTCTTTTTTCAAACAACTTCTTATCAATTCCTTGTATAAAATTTTCTATAATTTCCATCTTTATAGTCATATTCCATCCCTTCATCATATCAACCCTTATTTTTGTACATATATAAGTTTTTCTTTCTTTAAAATTTTGGGAGGCACTTTCTTCTAAAAGACCAAAATACACCCCAAATCTAGTGTGTGGCACTGATCTATATACCAGCCTGATCATATTTGATCACATTCTATTTTTTGTTTTGTTTTGTTCTGTTTTTGTTTGTTTTTATCTTTTTCTTTTTTCTTCTTCTTCTTCTTTTTTCTCTCTTTCCCTTTTCCCACTGCTTCAGGTCTTTTCTGATTTGTTTAGAGTATATTTTCTGGGGACACTGTTACCCTGCTAGCATTTTGTTCTCTCATTCATCGATTCTCCTCTGGACAAAATGACAAGACAAAAAGAACACCTCAACAAAAAGAACAAGAGGTAGTACCGACTGCCAGAGACCTACTCAATGCAGACATTAGTACGATGTCAGATCTAGAGTTCAGAATCATCACTTTAAAGATACTAGCTGGGCTTGAAAAAAGCATGGAAGTTATTAGAGAAACCCTTTCTGGAGAAGTAAAAGAACTAAAATCTAACCAAGTCGAAATCAAAAAGGCTATTAATGAGGTACAATCAAACATGGGGGCGCTAACTGCTAGGATAAATGAGGCAGAAGAAAGAATCAGTGATATAGAAGACCAAATGATGGAAAATAAAGAAGCTGAGAAAAAGAGAGATAAACAACACCAACAACAAGACAGAAGAAAGAGAAATTAAGGAGTCGATCCCATTTACAATTGCACCCAAAACCATAAGATACCTAGGAATAAATCTAACTAAAGAGGCAAAGGATCTGTACTCAGAAAACTATAAAATACTCATAAAAGAAATGGAGAAAGACACAAAGAAATGGAAAAACATGCCATGCTCATGGATTGGAAGAACAAATATTGTGAAGATGTCAATGCTACCTAGAGCAATCTACACATTCAATGCAATCCCCATCAAAATACCATCCACTTTTTTCAAAGAAATGGAACAAATAATCCTAAAATTTGTATGGAACCAGAAAAGACCCCACATAGCCAGAGGAATGTTGAAAAAGAAAAGCAAAGCTGGCGGCATCACAATTCCAGACTTCCAGCTCTATTACAAAGCTGTCATCATCAAGACAGTATGGTACTGGCACAAAAACAGACACATAGATCAATGGAACAGAATAGAGAGCCCAGAAATGGACCCTAAACTCTATGGTCAACTAATCTTCGACAAAGCAGGAAAGAATGTCCAATGGAAAAAAGACAGTCTCTTCAACAAATGGTGTTGGGAAAATTGGACAGCCACATGCAGAAGAATGAAACTGGACCATTTCCTTACACCACACACAAAAATAGACTCCAAATGGTTGAAAGACCTCAATGTGAGACAGGAGTCCGTCAAAATCCTAAAGGAGAACACAGGCAGCAACCTCTTCGACCTCAGCCGAAGCAACTTCTTCCTAGAAACATCGCCAAAGGCAAGGGAAGCAAGGGCAAAAATGAACTATTGGGACTTCATCAAGATAAAAAGCTTTTGCAAAGCAAAGGAAACAGTCAACAAAACCAAAAGACAACCGACAGAATGGGAGAAGATATTTGCAAATGACATATCAGATAAAGGGCTAGTATCCAAAATCTATAAAGAACTCATCAAACTCAACACCCAAAGAACAAAGAATCCAATCAAGAAATGGGCAGAAGACATGAACAGACATTTTTCCAAAGAAGACATCCAAATGGCCAACAGACACATGAAAAAGTGCTCAACATCGCTCGGCATCAGGGAAATCCAAATCAAAACCTCAATGAGATACCACCTCACACCAGTCAGAATGGCTAAAATTAACAAGTCAGGAAACGACAGATGCTGGCAGGGATGTGGAGAAAGGGGAACCCTCCTACACTGTTGGTGGGAATGCAAGCTGGTGCAGCCACTCTGAAAAACAGTATGGAGGTTCCTCAAAAAGTTGAAAATAGAGCTACCATATGATCCAGCAATTGCACTACTAGGTATTTACCCCAAAGATACAAAAGTAGGGATCCGAAAGGGTACGTGCACCCCGATGTTTATAGCAGCAATGTCCACAATAGCCAAACTGTGGAAAGAGCCAAGATGTCCATCGACAGATGAATGGATAAAGAAGATGTGGTATATACATACAATGGAATATTATGCAGCCATCAAAAGGAATGAGATCTTGCCATTTGCAACAACGTGGATGGAACTGGAAAGTATTATGCTGAGCGAAATAAGTCAATCAGAGAAAGACATGTATCATATGACCTCACTGATAGGAGGAATTCTTAATCTCAGGAAACAAACTGAGGGTTGCTGGAGTGGGGGATGGGGTGGGAGGGATGGGGTGACTGGGTGATAGATACTGGGGAGGGTATGTGCTCTGGTAAGCGCTGTGAATTGTGCAAGACTGTTGAACCCCAGATCTGTACCTCTGAAACAAATAATGCAATATATGTGAAGAGAAAAAAAAAGGTAGGAGGAGGGGAAGAATGAAGGGGGGGAAGTCGGAGGGGTAGACGAACCATGAGAGACAATGGACTCTGAAAAACAAACTGAGGGTTCTGGGGGGGGTGGGAGGATGGGTTAGCCTGGTGATGGGTATTGAGGAGGGCACGTTCTGCATGGAGCACTGGGTGTTATGCACAAACAATGAATCATGGAACACTACATCTAAAACTAATGATGTAATGTATGGGGATTAACATAACAATAAAAAATTTAAAAAAATAATAAAGTTGGACTCCGTACTTCACACCATATACAAATCAAAATGAACCAATGACCTACATATAAGGCCAAACCAAAACACTCTTAGAAGAAAACAGAGGTGGGGCACCTGGGTGGCTCAGTTGGTTAAGCAACTGCCTTCGCTCAGGTCATGATCCTGGAGTCCTAGGATCGAGTCTCGCATCGGGCTCCTCGCTCAGTGGGGAGTCTGCTTCTCCCTCTGACCCTTTCCTCTCTCATGTGCTCTCTCTCTCAAATAAATAAATAAAACCTTTAAAAAAAAAGAAGAAGAAGAAAACAGAGGTATATTTTCATGACTTTGGATTTAGAAATAGATTCTTAGATATGACACCAAGATAACAAGCAACAAAAGAAAATAATACAAAATGGACTTGATTAAAATGAAAAACCTTTGTGCAAAGGGCATTATCAAGAATTTGAAAGACTACCTATAGACTGGGAGATATGTTCCAACCATATGTCTGACAAGAAATCAATATCCAGGATATATAAAGAACTCCTACAACTCAACAACAAAAAGACAAACAACCCAATTTAAAAATGAGCACAGGACTTGAATAGACATCTGTGCAAAGAAGATTTACAAATGACCAGTAAGCATATGAAAAGATGCTCAACGCTATTAGTCATTAGTGAAATGTATATCAAAACCAGGAGATATCGCTTCACACCTACTAGGATGACAATATTTTTTTTTCAAATAGGTAAATAACAAGTGGTGAGGATATAGAAAAATTGGAACCCTCATACACTGCTAGTGGGAACTTAAAAAGGTGAGGTCACTGTGGAAAACAGCAGGGTCGCTCCTCAAAAAACTAAACACACAGAATAACCATATGACCCAGCAATTCTACTCTTAGGCATATATACTGACCAAAATTCAAGGCAGGTACTTGAACAAAAACTTGTATGCCAATGTTCACTGCAGCATTATTCACAACAGCTAAAACAGAAACAACCCAAGTGTCCATCAATAGATGAATGGATAAACAAAATGTGGTATATTCATACAATGGAATGTTATTCATCCATAAAAAGGAATGAGGTTCTGATACATGCTACAACACAGACAAACCTTGAAAACATTACACTAAGTGAAATAAGCCATACATAAAAGGACAAATATTATAGAATTCCACTTATATGAAATATCTAGACTAGGCGAATTCATAGAGACAAAAAAGTAGATGGTGGTCACCAGGGGCTGGGGGAAGGGAGAATAGAGAGTTATTGCTTAGTAGTTAGAGAGTTTCTGTTTGGAATAATGAAAAATTTTGGGAATAGATCATGGTGATGGTTGTACAACAGTGTAAATGTAATTAATACCACTGAGTTGTAATGGTTAACCACCTTAAAATGGTTAAAATGAAAAATTTCATGAGATATATATATATATCTCCACAATTTAAAAAATTATATATCTATTTATCTATCTGTATATCCACAATGTAAAAAGAAAAAAAGAATCCAGATAGAACCCAGAGCATTTTCCTTATATTCTTCACCATTTGGCAGGGATGGAAAACCCCCACAATGAACCAAGATAAATGAGGTGGATTTAAAACTGAAATAAAAAATAGCCCAGGGCACCTGGGTGGCTCAGTTGGTTAAGCGACTGCCTTCGGCTCAGGTCATGATCCTGGAGTCCCGGGATCGAGTCCCACATCGGGCTCCCTGGTCAGCAGGGAGTCTGCTTCTTCCTCTGACCCTCCTCCCTCTCATGCTCTCTGTCTCTCATTCTCTCTCTCGCAAATAAATAAAATCTTAAAAAAAAATTAAAATTAAAAAAAAATAATAACCCAGCAGGGGCGCCTGGGTGGCTGAGTAGTTAAGCGTGTGCCTTCAGCTCAGGTCATAAACCCAGGGTCCTGGGATTGAGCCCCACATGGGGCTCCTGCTCCGCAGGAAGCCTGCTTCTCCCTCTCCCACTCCCCCTTCTTGTGTTCCCCCTCTCACTGTGTCTCTGTCAAATAAATAAATAAAATCTTAAAAAAAAAATAACTCAGCATATATCTTAGGGGCAATAAAAATTCAGTGCAGGGTCCACTCTCCACATTCCTGGTGCTTCAAAATTATGATTCAAATTCAAAAGGGTGCCCTTGCCATATTCCTAGATCTTCATCCCTTTGGAAGTCCAAAGGGGTGGCGAGTCCCAGAGGCGTACAAGAGGGGCAGGAAAGGATGACAAATGACAACCATAACTGGTGCACAGAAGCTTCAGGAGTGACAGGGTCACTTCAGGACAGTTTAACATGGAACACAAGATTAAGCCAAGCCAAACCTCAGGCAGGTAGGGGTAGCTGAGGGTACGAACCAGAGGGTAAGAATGCCCTGGGGCTGACCATGATGAACCAGGAAAGAACAAAATCAGAGCCAAACTAGAGCTGAGCACAGGGTCCGAAGACAAAGAAAGGTAAAAAGCAGGGTCAGAATCCAGGAAAGGATGGGAGGGCAAAGTGGCTAGGAATCAGGCTAGCTACCATGAACACTCTCTAAATGTCAGCCTCTGAGCCACACTCTCAGAGGATCCACTGTCCAGTGCTTCAGAACTCTATTGAGGTCATTAAAAATTCAGGTAGTAGGGCCCAATTCCAATTCACTGAATCAGCATCTTTGGGGGATGGACCCAGGCATATGCATTTTAACATGTTCTCAGATGATTCTTAGGCCATCTAAAGTATGAGAACCCCAGATCAGGGGACATACGTGCAGCTCCTGAGATAGACCGGAAGTCCACAGGCTCAACATTCCAGTTCTGCAAGTGCACTGTATGTATCCTCAGTGGGGGACTCCGCAAGTCCTGCCAACAATTTCCAATTAACATAGACTTATAACTCTGAACTGGTTGGGGTTGCAGAGTGAGCAGTGAGCCTACTAGGCATAGAGCATCTACCCTGTGCCAAGCACTGTGTTAACTGCTTTACTGATATTGCTACCTTTAATGCTTACTTATGAGGTCCCATGACTATTCCATATTTACAAATGATCAAGCTGAGACTAAGCGAAGCCAAGCAACTTGTCCTGGGCTATCCAGCTGGGCAAGAGCAGCTTTGGGTTCTAGGCCAGTCTGACTCCAAGACCTGTGTTCTTTCCAACACACCAACGTGTTGCAAAATTTTCAACAACAGTTTAAAAAAAAAAAAGGCAGGAAAGCAGGGCGCTGGTGGTGGAGGTTATAGCATTAATTAATGGTGAGTCTTAGGTTAATTAAAAAACTTTTCTTACCACAGCATACCCAGGGCACAGTGGTGAAGCAAGATTCTGCTGTCTTTTCTAATCATCTTGATCCGGAGCCAGAAGGTATTGTCAGGTAATGTAATCTTGTTTGGGTCTTTTCTTCATCTACGTGAAGAAGGGGCTGAGATTAAGTTTGGGAAGAGATTGAAAAGCAAAGCTCAGAGGGACAGATTAAAATGGTGCTGAGGCATCCTGAAGCAGGAGAAAAAATGACAGGACTTTGTTGATGGAGCTGCTGAAGGGAGATAAGACGCATCTCAGAGAAGGGAAGGAAAAGAAGCTGAGGAGGGAACAGAGATAAACAGGGTAGAGAGAAGAGATAAGTGGCAGCATGAGGGTGAGGCAGGGAAGAGGAAGACAGGACCAGGGGCCCTGCAGGAGAGTAGGACCCAGGCCCTTTGCTTTCTCTTTCCTCAGGTATATTTTTAAAGGGGGAGGGAGCCACATTCATAGAATATGTTAAGTGCCAGATCCTCATTATTCAGTCTCTGAGCCTGAATAGATAGTTCCATTTGAAAGTAAAGCTAAATTTGAGTCTCTTCAAGAATGTGAGACCCTCTGGCTTTGTGCCCTTCACACTCCCCCATCCATTTCCAGGTTGGCCCAATCAGACAGACTTAGAGAAGGAGGACACCAAACCTAGGACCCCCAGTGCAATCCCGTCCACCTCACATGGGAGTAGAGTCAAAGAAGAGATCACTAAGGCACTTTGTACACCTGGAAGGGCCAGAGTGCTGGGGTCGAGGACATGGGCTTTGAAGCTGCTACAGGGTTTGGATCCCAGCTCAACTGCAGGCTACCTACTTTATGAATCTGAACTTCCATTTCCTCACCTGTCAAACGGGGATAAAACTGGCAACTCCCTCATAGAGAGATTGTTACGATTATATAAAATAATGCATGTAAAGTGCTTAGGGTAGCGTCTGACATCCAGAAAGGGCTCAAGTGTTATTAGTGATGACTACTAGCACTGTTATTGGGCCCAAGCACAAAGCTAGGTGCACATAGTAGGCATTGGATTGAGGGGGAATTGGGACATTTGCTTCTAGTCCTGTCTCACTCACCCTAGCGAGAACACAGACAGTGACTTTACCTGTCTGGGCTTCCATTTTTCTCCCCTATCAAATGGGGTATTCTCTGGCTCTGACTCAGAGTACTGCGGGTTTGGAAACTCTTAAAAAGTAGGAAACCGCATAGAAACACAGAAGAGGTTATTTCCCTTACTCTACCATTGCGCTTTTACCCCAAGCTGCCTACTCTCTGCCATACTTACAAAGTTTCACTGTGGCTAAGAATTTTTGCTACAATTTTCTTCATCTACCAGGGCTGAATATTTCTGCCTCATTCCTCGATTGACTCCTGACACTTGCATGAGAGGTTCAGTTCCCCAGCTTCAAGAAGGTGTGTATGCAGAATTTCTAAACTTTTATCCTGTTTAAATCCCTTCATTCTTTTGCCTCTCAGGTACATTAACAATGATCCAAACATTTGGAATCACAGAATGCGTAATACAGATGGAGGTGGCTCTGTAGACTATAAGCTGTCAGGGAAGAGGGACTCAGTCTGTCTAGTTCATTCCTACAGCCCAGCACCCAACAGGGCCCTTTGGCACATAGGAGACACCCAAGACACTTTGGTTGGATGAGTGAGTGTGCCGGAAATCAAGGTTGTTGACCCAAGAGCCATTCTCAGTTTCTCCCATGCTGATTGATTGTAAGTTTTGGCTAAGTGGCCATGTGTACACCCCGGGGGCTGAGTCATGATTGGCATAAATTAGTCCCAGATCTCTCATTCCCCTTGGCCAAAGGGTGGCATGTGATCCAGTGAAGTACATGTCCATTGAAGCACATGGGAGGGTCTTCTGGTAACTTCTATAGCAGATTTCCCTTTTTGATAAAGGATAAAAGTCATATTAGGGGGAAAGTTCCATTCCCTTCCACCTCCTGCCTTCCTGTTTGGGATCTTTTTGTGTGAGGGCACATTAGAGCTATGACAGCCATATTGCAACCTTGGGGGACAAGCCAAAAGAAGCCACAAAGACTCTAATATCTCATTTCCATGAAGCTGCTGAACCAACCATCAAACAGCCTAAATCCAGATTTCCAGTTATGTGAACTAATTAAAAGTCTTTAATTAAGTCACTACTTTTTAGTATTCTCTTACTTGCAGCTGAATACCATCTTTCTAAGACAATGAATAACTGTGCCCTAAGAAGGGTCTCCCATTATTTTTAGGTACAAAAGGACAGAGAGTTGCCTTTTTACCAAGTTCTTTATTCTGCAACAAAGGTTTCCACTTAATCAGTCTTCCATGTTTCTCTTATAATCTTAGCATAATCTCATTATCCCTCTGATGTCTCTGAAAGATTAATAGCACCCCTTTGACCCCCAGACATTCTTTTTCCGTTTATCTTTTCTGTTTTCTCATTATCACTTTCCACAGACCAAATATTATATCTTGGTTTTTAATTACTTTAATGGGCCTCATCCATAGTAATTGGGACATTTAGGTCATTATCATGTCTCCTCAGCTCTTCTTGAACAATTTTATTGATCATCTCTTTGAGCAAAATCATGTGGGGTACTAGACCCACATAAACTTGTAACTTAGGCCAAAAGTTGTCCTGATGAATTAGCAACAATTCCTTCTGGTGTGAAGCTGCCCTCCCTTTAGAATTGTGGCTGACAGTCATTGCTGTGCCTTAGTGTTATCCGAGGTGGTCTAAGAACTCCTGAGAGCCAGGTCTCCCCCATGCCCATTAAAATCAGGATCCTAGAGAGGAGTCAAACATCAGTATTTTTTATCACTGAAATCCCCATATGATTTCCATGTGCAGCTGACTTTAAAAATCAATGCTTTAGGCCAGTATTTCTCAATTTTTAATGTTCATACGAATAACATGGAAACCTCATTAAAATGCAGATTCTGATTCTGGGCTCTACGGTGGGGACCGACCTTCTGCATGGATAACAAGCTCCCAGGTGATATCCATGGCATGGTCTGAGCCCCATGTTTTGATTAATAAGGGTCTAGCATCTAGATTTAGTAGTCTATTTTAAGACTGGATCTAAACAAATTAAATTCCACTTGGGTACTATTGCAGCAAAAAAAATGATCACTGCAAGAGAGTCAAGAACTCAGAGGGTGGTTGTTTCCATCTCTGGTTTAGTTACAGACTTAAGTGGACCAATCATCCCAGTTTGCCTGGATCTGTAAACATGTTACAGTCATTAGGGGCTCCTGAAGGGGTTCCCAGCATGTGGGACTTTGAGTTTTAAAACGGGACAATTTGGTCACCCTCATTACGGCGGTGTTCTTCATAAAGCAACAGAACAGCCAGGCTTTGCACTTCCACATTCTCATTCCTCTTTCTGGGAACGGCAGTCCACCACAGGGCCAAGGGTGTGCTGGGAAAGATGGTTCAAGGGAAAGAAATGCTGAGTTGCATGCACCAGGAACTTAATGTGACCTCAGAAGGGTAAATAATCAGGCAGATCCAGGTGGACCTAGAAAATCCAAGAACAGGTTTATGACATGGCCACAGAGAGAAGTTCGGGAGACATGGTTGAGGTCTGTGCTCTGGCACTGGGTTCCTGTGTAGCCTGGGGTAACTCAGTCCCCCTCAGTCTGGGCCTCAGTTTCATCAGATAAAACATGGGAGTTGAATTGCTGGATGAGTCAGGGTCTTTCCTGGACACCCAACCCCCACTCCATATGCAGCACGGATAAAGCATACAACCGCCGAACAGCACCTTTCCAGCTCAGATGGAAAGTAAACGCATCTTCTGTTTCGTGAGCAGCTATCTCCAGCGCACTCCAAGACCCTCATAACAATATTAGCATTCATCTTATTCCAGCATCCTTCTCTTCGCTGTTCTTTGATGTTCAGAGAGCTGAGAACTCACAATGCCTTTTTTTTTTTTTTAACGACTATAACATGTTTACAAATCCAAATGAAATTCTATTTTGAGACCCAGCCTTTTGGTTACAAGTGGCTTCCTCCTTCTGATCTTGCCTTCACCCAGGGAGCTCACTTCTCAAATTTTTGTTTTCTTTAGAGAGACAAAGAGTCTCTCCAGCCACCCATTGCCGGATTCCTGTTAACCTTTCATTAAGCCTGCTGACAGCTGGCTCCAGCTCTTCATGAGTTGGTTCAACACATTCCCATTTAAATGTGTCCCACCTGGCTTCATTAAGGTTCCTGCCAGGTTCTCCACTTGTGGCTCTCTCTGCGAATGCAAATAAGATTCTGAGCAAATAATATGGGGACAAGGGAAGATTGAGCTATAAAGGGGTTGGGATTGGAGAACCATCAAAACACTCAGGCCGCCATGGATTTGAGCAAACTAAAATCCATTTGGACCCAACGGAGGCCAATACTGCAGTTCTGTATGCACGGAATGTTAAATTAAGGCCCTTGCTGTGAAGTACAGGGTAGTGGTTAAGAGTGTGGAGTCCTTCCAGCCTGGTTCAAGGCCCTGCTCTGTCATAGGGGGTTGGTCCATGTGACCTTGGGCAAGTTCCTTCGCTTCTCTCTGCTTCTGTTTTCTCCACTCCAAAAGCAGGAGTAATATATCTGTTTTACTGGGCTGCTGTGAGGATTCCACGAGAAATTGCCTTGAAACACTTAGTAGGATACCTAGACCATAGCAAATGCTGTTTAAGGATTGGATGTTATCTCTGATTTAGTCTAGAAAGGCCAAGGTCAAGGTTGCAGAAATAGGTTGTTCTAAACCCTCAAGGTTGGATTGTGGACCCACCATGTAAAAATCAGCTGTAAGAACCACGTCTCCATCAAAGTCCTTCCTTGTGCAAATGGAAAATCAACACTGATTCCATTCTGTCGCATTTCCCATGTGTGTTCCATCTCATTTAGGTTTTTAAGCTCTCTAAGTGAAGTGATCCTCTCTCCTGGGCCCTAGATACTAGGAAGTTATTTGTAGGAGACTACCAATTCATCCTGATTACACGGAGAGGGAAAGAGAGAACTAGACCAACAATCTCCCCTGACCAGGAAGTCTCATCGTAAGAATTATGTATTTATTAATTCATCAGTTGGTAAAACCCACACCCTACCTCCTGGACTTTGGAGTCTCAGACTGGTTGCCTTGTTCCAGCCCGTGGCCACGTGTTGCTTGCCCAGGACGTTATCCTAACTAAGTTGGAGTGGTAAAGTCTTCAAGTGGACACAGGCATGTTGCACTTAGAACAGCCCCGGCACTTCCCTTGCCTCACTCATCTGTGGCAGCTGCCTGGGGCCTCAGACTGAGCCCAGGTGCTTCTTCCACAGCAGAAGTCGGGAGACAGGGCTCTCTGATCTGCATTTAGAAAAGGAGATCTCTGCCACAGCTTGGAGAACAAATCGGAGAGGGGAAGGACTGCAGACGGGGAGTCCAGGCAAATGCCAGCTTCAGTGAGGTCTCTGACACCCACCTCCACCGGGACCTTTGCCTACTGCCACAGGAAACTCCTGACTCTGGGCCACCACACCTGCCCCACAGAGCCCTGGTTAAGGGAGAATTTTTTCTCAAAAAAGAAAAGGTGAGCCAAAATTATGGTGCGGTTCTACATCGCTTCTGGCATTATTGATGAGACCCAGACCCAGGGTTGCTCCTACCATCCCTGGAGGGGGGCGCTGCACTCCAAAAGTTGGGCATAAACAGCGAGATACAAATGCATAGGAGGCAAAGGCAACTAGGGTAGAGAAGGAACCAGAAATCGTGTCCCTGACACAGGGCAATTTGGAGAGACATGAGGCCCTCCGTCCAGTATCTGTAGTGCTGCCAGAGAGAAGAGAGATTACACATGTTCTGTGTAAACACAATGAGTTCCACTACGATCCATAGGCAGATGCTGTCCAGAGACAGACTTTGTTTTAAATATTTCTAAGTCTCAGAACTACCTGAGATTGAATGATCTCCTTTAGATGTGGTAGTGAGCTCACCATCACTGAAATTATTCAAGCACAGTCTGAAAGATCACTTAGCGTGATGCTACCCAGGAGATTAAAGCACCTGGCAGAGAAGGTGCTAAAGGTCTCTAAAGTACTTTCACTTGTGACATTAAAGCAAGACTGGATCATGACACCAATGGAATAGATGGGGCTTTAAAAACAAAACAAAACAACACATTCTAAGACTTATTTTGACAATTCCCGCATCATGCCCCGGTCCTCAATCCTGAGAAAAAGTGGCACATTAGAGCGTGAAAAGACCATCTTCGTCTTCTCTTCCATGCTGCATGTCATCAAAGTTGTTTTTACATTCTCCAACATTGTCTAGCCTGTAAGGAGAAAAGAGAGGCTGAGAATGGGAAACACCAGGACCAGAAAGAATGGGATGTTGCTAACTCACAACGCAACTAACCATGGTTGTTAAAGTGAAAAGGGCTCAGACTCCAACCTAAGCCTCTCCATTCACAGATGGGAAAACTGACGCCGCGGGAAATAAAGGGCTTTTGCCAGTCTATTCCAATAAGGGAATTAAAGATTTCTATATTTACATTAGCAAAATATAAAATCAAGATCAAAATGTGTGTATGACCTTGGAAAGCTGCCTTGCTGAGTCTCAGTTCTCCTACTTGTTAATATTTATTTGTTAATATTTTCGTATTGATGCAATTAAGTGAAGCCACAGTCTTCATCACAGTTTACACCAGATCTTTTCATTTCCTTCCCAAAAAGCTATAGAACGGGACAGATATCCAAAATCTCTTTCCAAAGACTCTTCAAACTATTTAAAACAAAACAAAACAAAAAACTGCTCTTATGGTCTAATACTGGGCTGAGGAACCAAATCCCAGGAATGATATTCTACATGTTTCTCATTTTCCATACTGCCAACTTTCTTCTCCATAAACTCCTGTTTAACAATGTCCTTTTAAAATGAATCACCCAGGGATGCCGTGGAGGCTCAGTCAGTTAAGTGTCTGCCTTTGTCTCAGGTCATGATCCCAGAGTGCTGGGATCAAGTCCTGTATCAGGCTCCTTGCTCAGCGGGGAGCCTGCTTCTCCCTCTGCCTGCCGCTCCCACTGCTTGTACTCTCTCACACACAAATAAGTAAATAAAATCTTAAATAAATAAATAAATAAATAAAATTAATTGCCCAGAGTTGAACAAATTCTGAGCACAGAGGACAGAGACATATCACCTTCATTCTTTTGCATGCCATGCTTCTATTAATGCAACCTGCCTTTATATTTGTATTTCAGACGAACATAACATAGTGTTAACCAAGACAGAGGTTAAAGTGAGTTAAATCCCACATCTTTTTCACCTCTAATGCCACACTTCTCCAACCCTGTATTTAATCAGAACACGAGCACAAGTCATTAAACCACTGAGTAGTATCTAATCATTTGTAACAGCTTGTACAATCATTACAACAATCAGTCATGCAAGATGAATTACCTTGTGTGTTTCGGGAACCAACTGGTTTTCATGACTTTCCCTGAAAAGACAAGGCCATGGGATAAGCAGAGTAGCTGTGCTAGAACATGTGAAATGTTGGGAAAGCCCAAAGCTGCCTTACCAAGAGCGGAGTTGGACCAAAGGTGAGAATTGAGGGAATGGTTTTGGCAGGGAAAGCTGTTCCTTTAATCAGATCAAGTGATTGCTTCTTCGGGCCCCAAGGCAGTGCCCATCAATTACACATCTGTTCCCATGTTGTGGGCAATAGTGTTAAGCTGCTTCATTCTTTTTTTTTTTTTTTTTAAGATTTTATTTATTTATTTGACAGAGAGAGACAGACACAGAGAGAACACAAGCAGGGGGAGCAGCAGAGGGAGGCTTTCTTCCTAGGGCAGTCCTAGCCAGAGGAGGAGGCTGGGCCAGGGTTTCCCCTGCCCTAAGACAATGATGGTAATAATAGCACTTTTCACTTAAGGCAGTCGTGAGAAGGAAAGCAGTTAGACACATCAGGAGTATAATAGCAGGACTGCCAGAGATTGAGTTTCCAGAAAATGAAGGTGCTCTTGTTTTTCTTTTCCAAAATATAAACTCCATCAGGAAGATGATACATGAAGGCTTTAGCATCCGAGGGAGAATGAGTTTTCCTGTTACCTCCTTGACCAGGATGGAGACAATGATGGAAAGGGGACTCTGAGGGAAGGAGACAGGGGCAGGAAGCAGAATCAGTCCACTCCCAGATCCTCCTAGAGGCTCCACAGCTCCAAAGGGCACCATCCCACCTGGGGCCTGCCCTCCTTACCTCGAAGGAAGAACGCCACAAGCAGCACCAACAGCCCGAATCCCAGGGAGGGAATGATGATCATTAGCAGGGCGGAGCTGATGGCCCTTTTTACCTGGTGAGACACGGGGAAAGCGAGTGGGCCAGTCCTTTATGAATATTACCCCCGCACGATTTTCCTGTCCCAGTCATACCTTCCACTCGCCAAGTAGCTTCATTGCTTGTCCCCCCAGCCCCACTTTGCCCCCATAGGGCTCAAGATCAAAACAAAACAGCCTTACAAATCAGAATTTCTTGGAAAATCTCTGAAAACCTGGAACATTTACCCAGACCACCCAATTTTCCTGTCTTCGACCTCAGGCATATGCTCAGGCATATGTTCAGGGGTCTGAAGATAGGAAATCTTCTACCCAGTCCCAGGCAGCTCTCCTCACAGCTGACTTAGACCTCCGGAGGCAACAAGATTCAAAAGAAAATGGAACTCAATTTCAAATTTTCTACAGCACAAGTTCTCAAAGTGTAGCCAGGGGACCCATGAGATCAAAATGATTTTCACGAAACATTATTTGCCATTTTCACTGTCACTCTCATGAGATGGACAGTGGAGTTTTCCCCGAGGTGACTTGACAAATAATGTGCTGAGGTCATCCTTCCAATGCTAGAATATGCAGGCAGATAAGAGAATTTCTGCCTCCCAGTCAGGGATTCACGAGATTTGCAGAAACGTAAAACAATTCACGAGATTTGCGTAAAACGTAAGACATTCACGAGATTTGCAGAAACGTAAAACAATGCCACCTAATGCCATTTTTTAAATATTTTTTCATTTGGGAAAATATAGTTATTTTTCATAAAATGTTACTTACGTCAACATGTCATGGGTTTGTTTTGTTATTCTTGCTTTTAAATGAATTAATAAACATTGTTTTTAATTTCTGTCTTAATGTTTATGAGTATAAAGGGGTCCTGACACCTTTTCTTGACACAGCAGCAAGGAGGGGCAACAATCTTCCTCTCAGGAGGGAGAAGGGAAAGAAGAAAGAAGGGATGGGGGGGGGGCCTTCACTTTTCCCTTATAGGTGTCGATTCTGCCTGCAGTTTTTACTTAAAGCAGCTTGAATCACTTTTGTGATAATAAAAATTAATGAAGGGTACACTCAGCAAATAAGAAGGATGCTGGTGGCAAGTGTCGATCTTGCAGGATGTCACTAATCCTGGGCCACACAGAAGGCACACAGAATGATTTTGCCATGATTTTGTCCTTTTTATTTCTTTTTGTTTTTCAAAGTGTCTGCACATAGAGAGGCAACGATGGGAACGTTATTTCTGCCAAGAGCACAAGGCGCCAGCCTACGAATTGCTCAGCTATTTCCCCACAGTTGCTGCTCAGATATATTTGCCTCCCCAGTTCATTTCTGCAAACCTCTATTCTGGATTTTAAAAATCGAAGTCATATGCTTCAAATACTTCACAAAAATTTTACCTGTTCTGATTCTACTCCATTTGGCACAGACATTTCTGTCTCCGTTGCTGGGAAGGAAAAAGGGGGGGAAATGTTTATATTTCCTGTCGGGGAATAAAATACCACATCCTGCAATAGGCATTTCAAAGCTCATCTGGAATTTTAGTTGAGGTGTTTAATCTTTTAATCCCATCTTTCCTTTTTTTATATCATTTATTTACAAGACATTTGTTTTGAGATGATTTTATCTGAAGCTCATCTGCTATCCAACATTATCCCACAGGAACATCTCCATTTTATAGATGGGTAGAACGGGGTACGAGGCCAGCAGGCAATTGGGTCTAAATTTTCAGCAGGTACCAGCAATGCATCCGGGATTTTTACCCAGTAAGAAAACGTGTCTATCAGTTAACAGATATTTATTAAGCATTTATCATAGGCCATGTACTCTGCTAGCTGTACCATCAACCTTGTTGACGAAATTTACAACTTAGTGCAGAAAACCAAATTTAAGCAAATAAGGTGAATAGTTGAAAAAAATAATGTTACAATTGTGCAACATTCTGGGAATAAGTAGTACAATAAGTACAATAAATAGATATGGATAGGGACACATCACAAGGATGACTGACCTCTTCTGGAGGATCAAGGGTAGGTATCCTTGAGAATGTAAAGTTTAAGCTGAGTCATGGGCTCATTTATTTATAACTGATAGTTGAGTTCAACAAGCGAGACACTGTGCTAAGCACAGTCCCAGGCACTTAGAATACTAAGATGAATACAGCATGCCCCCCGCAACCATGAAATTCACAGTACATTAGAGAATGAGGACCAGAAGGTCATTCCGGCCTCATAGGCCAAGGGTAGCGATGGGCTGTGAGAGGTTGCTAGGGAGGGCGGGAAGGGGGAGAGGCATGTAGCCCAGTGTCGTAGCTCAGTGAGAGCTGCTAGGATTAAACTCCTTGAGGACAGTGTCCCCCTCCGCTTGCTCAACAGGGGAACCTTAACACAGCCTGGCACACACTTGGTGCTCAATAAGTGTTTGTTGAATGAATAACATTTGAGCTGAGTTAAGGTTGTGTAAGAATTAGCAAAGAAAGATGGTAAAGGCCTTTTAGGAAGCGCAGCATCAGCAAGGCCGTGGAAGCATGAAACAGTGTGCTTCTGAGTGGAATGGCAGGCAGCCGTGAAGGCAGAAAATGGGGGAGCCGGGTGGGGGGAGTGGCAAGGGATGACCACAGAGACGGGCAGGAACCGGTCATGTTTCATGCTGGTAAGTCTCCGTTTAATTCTGTAAGCAGTGGGACACCACAGAAACATTTTAAGCGTGCTATGGTCAAGTTAAGAGGATAAGGAAATAGCCAAGATGAGATGATCAATGACCATCTGATCCCAGGTCTGAAATTCAGAGCTAACAGAAATGACGGGAGAGAGACAGATTTTAGAAATGCTTAGCAAGGAGGATGTGGACACTGAACGTCGGGGTGAGAAAGAAACAAGTCTTAGATAACTCGCAGGTTCCTTCTTGAGACTCTCGGCCATTGTCCCACTGTCCTCCTAGGCTAGGCACAGCCAGAGCAGAAGGGTCAGTCCAGGGGAGAAAGGTGCCGGGTTCAAATTCATAGTCATTGCGTAAGGGACCCGAGAGACACACGTAAACACCACTCGCCTCACACGCAGTCGATGGATTCGAATCTGAACCAAATTCAGGGAAAGGTTGGAGTTGCAGATACTGGTTTGGGAGTCATCAGTCTCCAGGGAGCAGTTAACATCCACTGAATGTATAAGAAATCCAAGGGTTGCATGTCCAGAGAGAGAAGAGCAGGAATCCTAAGAAACCCCGGCACTTGAAAGGTGGACAGAGAAGGCAAACGAGAAAGAAATAGAAGAAACAAACAGCAGGGAGCAGAAACTGAGACCAGTGTCATGGAAGCCAGGGCAGGAGAAAATGCCTAGAAAGGATATGAAATCGTATGTGCAATAAAACCTGCCGATAGAAACAGAACATAAAGCTGCACCTAGTCAAGGACTGAGTATCGTAAAAATCTAGGTGAATAATTACTGAAATTGATCATTGTTTCTCCCGTTTCCTTGTACTTGAGGCGGAAGAAAAAATGTGATAGGTTTTCTAAGGCTCATAATTTGGTATAAGAGAGCTTATTTGTTCGACAGGAAAGTGACTTGTTGAATGCCTACGAGCATAAAACTCAGAGGGGAAAATTCAGCATGTTTTCATATCCTACAACTCAGTTATTGTTGTTTTTCTCTCCGCTATTATTCCCTAGAGCTGGGAATTGCAGGTAAGAATTCAAAACTCCTACCCCTGTTCTGTCAAAATCCTATACTATTAAAATCATTTGTGATGGATAAGACCGATATTGGAAACCATCCAAGAGAAAAGCCAGCCTAGGTCAGTTTTGTCAGAGCTAATCCGTATTTTAAATTGGAATTGTCTAATGGCAGAGACATTTTGCAAACACAAACACTGCGGGGTGTTACCGACCCCTACTTCCTCTCCTCCCTCCTCCTCTTCCTCCTCCTATTCCTTTTCTTCCTCCTCTTCTTTCTCCGCCTCTTCCTCCTCCCCTTCCTCATTTCCTCCTCCTCCTCTTCCTCTTCTTCTTCTGAAAATGCCAAAAGCCCCAATGAGAAGCACTCCAAAGCCACAGTGTTAGACGGTATTAGACACTGAATAGCAACAAGGAACACAAGTGGATGGTGATTTTTGTTCCTTGTGGAAGAGCGATGCTAACAGCTAGGGGATGGGGTAGACAAGTGAAGACTACTCGTTTCTGGGTCTTCTGTGCTACCGTGGCCCTTACATTCTTAAGACCCTGAACTCTTAAACAAGCACATTCAGGCAAAGACAGGAGTGCCCCCCACCCCAGACTTGCAAGAAAAGCAATTCTGTGGGAGGGGAACTGTGGTAAGTTGAATAGTGTCCTCCTCAAATGTATGTGCACTCAGAACCTCCAACTGTGAACTTGTAGAAATAGGGCATCTTTGCAGATGTAATTAGTTTAAGGATATTGAGATGAAACCATCCTAGATTTAGGATAGGCCCTAAATCCAATGGCAGGTGTCCTTATAAGGAGAGAAGACACAGAGAGACACACACAAAGAAGGCCACGTAAGGACGGGCAGAGATTGAAGGGATGTGGCCTCAAGCCAGGGAATCCCAGGGGCACCAGAAGCTGGAAGAGGCAAAGGGAGGATCTTCCCTTAGAGCCTTTAGAGAGAGCATGGCCCCGCTGACACCTCAGTTTTAGGACTTCTGACTTCCAGAACCATAAGATAATAAATTTGTGTCATTTCACATCACTACATTTCTGGTAAGTTTTTATTTACAGCATCCCTGGGAAAATAATACAGAGACACGGTAGTCATTAAGATCTTCCCCTGGGGATGGGCACAAGGGATGCAAGGAAGAGTGACCTTTCATTTAAAAGAAAAATTTTTTTTTAAAGATTTTATTTATTCATTTTGACAGAGAGAGACACAGAGAGAGAGGGAACACAAGCAGGGGGAGTGGGAGAGGGAGAAGCAGGCTTCCTGCTGAGCAAGGAGCTGATGCGGGGCTTAATCCCAGGACCCTGGGATCACGACCTGAGCTGAAGGCAGATGCTTAATGACTGAGCCACCCAGGCGCCCCGCACTTAAAAATTTTTTATACACTTTGTACCTTCACCATATATATGTTTTCTACCTAAAAGAAATTAACATGTAATAACAATAAAAGAATCTTCAACTTAACTATACTTTTCCCAGCTCTATGGATTCACCAATACTTGATTAATAATTAGATTTGCCTATGGGGTGAGAACATATTTACATTAAAAAATACCAAAATATGGACCCTCTTGACAGAGTTCTCATTGTAAATTAGTAAGTTGGCTTACCGGTTTAATTTTAGGCTCTTGATTGAGTTCTTGATAGGCATGGGTATTCTGGCAAAATGGAATTCTTGCAAAACTGAACCCCAGACCTTGGAGCGCTGTGAAGCTACACCTGGGCCTCCCCCACCCTTCACTGAGTGTCTGTGTATCCCACATTTCCTGACTGCGTGACCTCAGGCACGACATCACCTCTCTCTGAGCCACAGTTTATTCATCCGAAAATGCTGGTATTGCACAACTGATCTCCTATGTCCTTTTTATCCTTTATATTTCTGGATGGCTTTTTACAAAGAATTTGAATGACCCAAGAAAATGATCATTTCACAGTAATTTTTCAAAAAGGATGAAAAGCTATACTTAGTATAGGAATTGAGTATGTAAATACTTAAGAACATACAAACACATGCATACCTCTTGCTCCACAAAGAAAATTTAAAAATACTGAAAGACTAAATACATCTGACTTTGAGTGGAAATATTATAGGCAATTAAAATTTTTTTCAATACTTTGTCTACTTTCTAAATTTTCTCAAATGAGAGAATTTTAACTGTAAAATATATACCACGTGTTAATCACTGGAAACTTTGCAAGATGCCTGAGTCAAGAGCAAACCCTTGGGGTGTGTATCATTTCTCTGAAGCAATGCCACAGTGACCTTCTAAGTGAAACTTTGAAGATCGCTGTTAGAAACCCATTAACTCTCAGCTAAAGAAGAGCTGGGTGTTGCTATTAGTAAGACACACCCCTAGATATGAGTACTGACATACAAAGATGTTCAGGATAAATATATATATATAATGAGCTTTTTTGTTTTTTTGCTTTTAAAGAATGAATGCATGTAAAAACCAGGGAAATCCAAGTAACCTTTGTAGACTTGTTAATTGTATGATGCCAATGTCAATTTCCCTCTTTGACCATGTGCTATAGTTATGTAAGATGTTTGGGGGAAGGTGGAGGAATGTATAGATTTCTCTGTACTATTTTTGCAAGTTTGTGTTGATTCTAATATTGTCTCAAAACAAAAAGCTTTTAAAAAGTGGTTTAAATATCAGCATTTCATATGGTTCAATCTAATATATGCATGGTACATAGTGGCTTTACAATAAAGATTTGTTTAACAAAAATTGTTCAATAGATGTTAAAGCAAGCTTTAAAATTATTTTGTAAAAAATTTTAGAATTTTTGTAAAAAATAATGATAGATGTTACTATGTCATTAGAAAACAAAAATGATCCGGAGTGCCTGGGTGGCTCAGTTGGTTAAGCATTAGGCTCTTGATTTTGGCTCAGGTTGTGATCTCAGGATCCTGGGATTGAGCCTCATGTTGGGCTCCAACCTGTGCATGGAGCCTGCTTGGGATTCTCTCTCTCTCTCTCTCCCTCTCCCTCTGCCCCTCCCTTGCTCTCTCTCTAAAAATAAATAAATATTTTTCAAAAAGAAAAAGAAAATGATCTGAAAGAATATAGCCCACACTGTTAGAGTAATTATATCTTCTTCTTGGTCATTTGGGGTGAGGGGTTGGGAAGAATGTTTGGAATGCAAGGAAATTTCACTTTATACTGTTTTGCTGTTTTCTTTTACAAGAGCATGTACTTGGGGTACCTGGAAGGCTCAGTCATTAAGCGTCTGCCTTCGGCTCAGGTCATGGTCCCAGGGTCCTGGGATCGAGCCCCGCATCGGGCTCCCCGCTCAGTGGGAGTCTGCTTCTCCCTCTCCCACTCCCCCTGCTCGTGTTCTCTCTCTGGCTGTCTCTCTCTCTGTCAAATAAATAAAATATTTAAAAAAAAACAACAACACAAGAGCATGTACTTATTTTAGAACATATAAAAATAAAGTGTAGGGTGCCTGGGTGGCTCAGTTGGTTAAGCGACTGCCTTCGGCTCAGGTCATGATCCTGGAGTCCCGGGATCGAGTCCCGCATCGGGCTCCCTGCTCGGCAGGGAGTCTGCTTCTCCCTCTGACCCTCCTCCCTCTCATGCTCTCTGTCTCTCATTCTCTCTCTCTCTCTCAAATAAATAAATAAAATCTTTAAAAAAAAATTTAAAAATTTAAAAAATTTTAAAAAGTGCAAATGTGAAGACCGTAACATAAAAACACTCCCTTTGCCTTTAAAGGGCTTACCATCCAGGGTAGGGTAGGAAGCAATATTCAGGGCCTGTACTGGAAGAGTCCTGTTGAGAGAGACTCACATCTGCTCCTTCTAAAGAATGTGTCCTGTTTCTGGATGGTGTAGATCAAGGGTTGGCAAACTATGACCTGAAGGTCAAATCCGCTCTGCTGCCTGTTTCTGTATAGCCTGAGAGCTAAGAATTGTTTTTATATTTTTTAGTGGTTGAGAAAAAAAAAAGAAAAAAGAATAACTCATAACACATGCAAACTACAGGCAATTCATATTTTCCATGTCAATCAATGAAGTTTTATTGGAGCACGGTGGTAACCATTTGTTCACGTTACCTCTGGCTGCTTTTGCACAAAAGGGCCAAGCTGAGCAGTTGAGACTAACAGCATGGCTTGTAAGGCCTAAAATAGGTACTATCTGGCGCTTTACAGGAAAAGTTTGCTGACTTCTGGTGTAGTTATCAGAGCATAATTTTAATCTTAAAACCTTCAGACCTTCAGACCCTAGGGTGATGAGACTTACACTTCAAGGTGGTTATGCCTAAGGTGGTAGACTGGAACCCACCCACTAAAATAAAACTATGTGCTCTTTGCAGATCTGGAATGGCATTGAATTTTTAGATAAGAAAATCTTTTAAAATCCATTTTAAATTATCACCCCTGTTCCCATCCCATTGGGCAGAAATTGGCTTCAAAATTACTAGGTACTCCCTATCAAAATCAATTTATTGAACACTACAGTGTGCCTGGCATAGTGATAAGCACTTCATGTAAATGATCTCATTTAATGCTTATACAGTCCATTCTACAGACATATCAACTGAGGCTGAAAGAGTTTAAATCACTCACTCAAGGTAACCATACATAATAAAAGAAAATTTGAACCCAACTCTGAATGACTCAAAAAATCATGATTATAACCACTCTGAGAGAAAAGAAAAAGAGCATATTAAAATCCTATTTGAAAATATAAACTTTCTAGCCAGTGGGCTTCATGCCAGAAATCAACTGGAAATAAAAGCACTCTATCTTTTCAGTGGGTACATTTTGAAACTGATAGTACATATTTTGACTCATCATTAAATTCATAGATACAAGGACTCATCTGTCTCTACTTTTTTTTTTTTTTAAAGATTTTATTTATTTATTTGACAGAGACAGAGATAGCGAGAGCAGGAACACAAGCAGCAGGAGTGGGAGAGGGAGAGCAGGCTTCCCGCCGAGGAGGGAACCTGATGTGGGACTCGATTCCAGGACCCTGGGATCATGACCTGAGCCGAAGGCAGACGCTTAACGACTGAGCCACCCAGGCGCCCCTCATCTGTCTCTACTTTTAAAACAAATTTAGTTTTGATACAAGTCAACTCGATACAATCTTAATGTAATCATAGAATTTTTTAAAGTGACAATGAATCATGGGACACTACATCAAAATCTAATGATGTATTGTATGGTGGCTAACATAACATAATAAAATAAAATTTAATTAGTAAACAAACAAACAAACAAATAAATAAATAAATTCAAGTCCCTAGGCAAAAAAAAAAAAGTGACAACTTCAACCCTTCAGTGGTTTTTTCCACGGCAGCATCTGGCTTATGCTGCCCCCTTCTGGACCACTGGTGGTATGGTCTTAAAAAGCCAAAGGAAAGAAAAAAAGATTCCCCTAATCCGTCTGAGTATTTTAGACTTGAAAAGAATTAGAAATTATCTCCTCTGAGACCCCCCTCTTTTTTCATCATCAAGAGAAAAATTAAAATCTAGAGACAGTTTCACTTACTCAAGGTTTCATAGCAATGAGTAAGAAAGGAAATGACTAGAACCCATATTTTCTGAACTTGCCTGGCAGCATTCCCGCAGATTTGGAATTTCAAAAAGCCTTTTGAAAATAGAAACGCACATTTATTGAGTTCACAGACTTCCCTTAAATTTTGGAGACCCCTGAATGTTTTTAATATGTTCAATGATCAAGAAGAGCACTATATACTTAAATAAATCAATTATTACATACTTGAGTCAGATGTTCCTTAGCACCAGGGGCAAAATTGGGTGAGGACCATTTTTTTTTTTAATTTTGAAAAGGAACAGTGGGCAAATTGTTTTGGCACCCAATGTGGTTCCTAAAGCAGAAGGAATGGTAAGATGATTTCACATTTCATGCCGATGAGGTGACAGAAGGAAACCAAGGACTGTAGAACACCATTAAGACTCACTGAGTTCCAAACTTGGCCTCAAGCTTCCATTGCCTCCAAGGATTCCCCACCAACAAAAATGTCATCATTCTGAGAGCCCAGAGTTGTCACCTCAGGCTCCTGCTCTCATGTACCAATATCTGAGGGTCTCAGTGATGCATAGATAAGACCCCATCCCTAATCCTTCCGCCCCAGACTCCTCCCTGAAGGGCAGTGTCTGGCATGGCTCTTCCTACACCCAGCTGATCAATAAATCTTGATTGAGGAAGGTGGCAAAGTCCTCATTTTACCAAGAAACCTCAGAAGCATTAACAACAAGAACAATAATAATAAATGGACACCATATATCAAGCACTTAACTATACTACATGCCAGGCACAATGTGAAGGACTTCCATGTTTGATCTCAAAAAATGCTCTGCAGTAGATTCCATTATTGTTCTCACTGCACAGTGAGAATCCTGTGGCCTAGGGATGTCAGGTGACTTGCTCAAGTCATGTAGCTAGGAGAGGAGAGAGCAAATCTCAGACCCAGGATTATTTACTCGCAGAGCCCAAGCTCTTATCCTCTGAACTTTACAGCCTTTGGAAAACATGGCAAGTGCTCACACACACTCGCTATGGAAAGATCAGTGCTGGAGAGTGAATGATCTTGCTATTTCATGGCACAGTAGGAAGGATCCGTTTGGAATGGAACCCTAATCTTTGGCTGCTTTGGTGGATGCAGTTTCTGGAAAGGAGATTCTATTATTATTGATGATGATGATGATGATGAGCACAATGTAAGCAGCTGAATGTGCACAAAACACTTTCACATTTATTATCACTTTTGAACTTCGAAAGAAATCTACTGGATGGGACGCCTGGGTGGCTCAGTTGGTTAAGCATCTGCCTTGGGCTCAGGTCATGATCCCAGGGTCCTGGGATCGAGCCCCGCATCGGGCTCCCTGCTTAGCCAGGAGTCTGCTTCTCCCTCTCTCTCTGCCCCTCTGCCCTGCTCATGATTTCTCCCTCTTTCTCTCTCTCTCTCAAATAAATCAATAAAATCTTTTTTAAAAAGTATTTAAAAAAATAAATCTACTGAGGTAAGTAAACTTGGGCAAAATTATTGAAAGAGGAGGAACCTGGAACTCAGAGAGGTCCCATATCTTGCCCAAGGCTGCATAGCTAGTAATGATTGCTAGCAAACGGTAAAGCTTTGCTCAGTGGCGGTATCATAGCCAGCTAGGTTTATCTGAGGCATGATTATTGTTGATTGAAAACTTTTCCCAGTGATATCTGATTCCACATCCCACGTCTGCCCGCCCTCTGCTCTGCTGCTGAGCATCCCAGGGTTCACAGGTTGCAAGTGCAGGGAGGCTCTTGCCAAAGGGTATTAGTACCTTTAGTCAATGGCTTGATCACAGTGCGAGAACAGATGCTTCACCTCCTCACAGAACTTGCTCAAGTGTGCCATTTATCCTACCTGCTGGGAGACCAGAGATCTCTCCAGTGCCTAGCTCCATGTCAGAGGAGCATTTTGGTCAGAGTGGTCACCCAGCTCACTTGGTTATCCAATAACGAGGACCCATCTTAGGACTGGCTCCCTGTTCTATTTCAGTGGCTGGCATCTTACTTCTTTTCCACTCTGCTTGCTTTACCACGGTCGTACATCTCTTAAAGCTTGGCAACACTCTTTGTTCTTATTTGGTTGACCTTTTTGAAGGTGAGCGGTTAGATGTTAGAATTACACAGATTCAATCCCAACTTTATTAATGAAAAGATATCATTTGTACGGTTGGTAGAATAGAAATGCTATTGTGAGAAGAATCATGAGAATCCATTCTTTGTCCTTTGCCTTTATCTCCAGACTGCCGGCCTACCAACTGATTCGAGCCTGTGGACAGTGTGGCCATGAGAGATAAAACAAATCAGCTAATGCCTCGTGAAAAATGTTGACTTTGAAATCAACTGCATCCAATTTTTTTCCTCCTAAAAAATGGCATTTGTGAGTGAAAATGAGCTTTGCTTCATTCCCCTGCCTTCTTCTGGTCCTTCCACTGAACTTGTACTGAAAATGGTAATTCGCCCTACAACTTCCTTATGTCCTTGATCAACCGAGGACCCAGAAAAGTGTCAAGTTCTGACACGGCTCGATTGTGTCTTTAATGAAATAGCACAGTGTAGGGGAAAGAGTTCTGCTTTAAGAGTCAGAAGAGAGTCGTACCCGGGGCCTCGTTCCCACTTCTCTTTGAACTTTTTTATGCCTGTGCCTCAGTTTCCTTCTATGTAGAACAAGGAGTGTGCACAACACCAGTGAAACCTAAATGCCTTCTTGGGGCCAGGGATGGGCTGGCTTCAAAAGAATCTCCCGAAGAAGTTTGTAAGCATACAATTTCTTGGACCCACCCCCAGAGGTTCTAATTCTGTAAGTCTTGGGTAGACTAGAGAGCAATCTATATTTTTACTAAGCGCCCTGGGTTCCAGGCCATGGCCAGGCCTGGTATACATGGACTAGATGACCTCAAAGTTCAAGGTCTTGGTTCTGTTCTCCTGTCCCCCTGGGAGGTCAACATGAGATCAGATTGCTCCACACCTTCATTTATTCTAGCCTCACTCCCTTTTCTCTTACCTCCATTTCTAGACCAAACCCTCATTTTTGACTGATCCCCCTCTCCTACACCAGGACCAACCTTGCTCCATTCACTATCCCCTTCTCTAAATTATTCATCCTCACACTTCTTGAAAGAATACCTAACATTCATTCTTTAACAATTGCTCATCTTGGACTTCAGTGCCTCCACCCATAGAACTAACACTGCTCACCTAATGGTCCCCCTGTCACAGTTCACAGCCACCTAAGTGCTCATCCTACTTGACCAGCATTCTGAATTTCCTAATATTTGACTACACCCTCTATAATCTTTGTCAGGCCAGCCCTCTCTGCACTCCTGCTCTCCTGGATCCCTTCCTACTTTTGTTGTCTTCCTCTCTGCCTCCTCTCCCAAAGTAGTTGTTACTTTATGGGCTTGTACCTCTTCATTTCCCTCTTCCTCTCACACAATATCTTTAGGTGATTCCACAGGAGCTTCAATTACCCCTGTGCTAATGAGACAATATAATAAAGTGCTTAGAAGTTCAGTTTCAAGAGCCAAAAGACCCAGGGTCCAAACTCTGGAAAATTTCTTTCTTTTTTTTTTTTTTTTAAGACTGATTTTTTTTTTTTGGGGGGGGGAGGTAGAAAAGGGCCAGAGGGAGGGGGGGGGAAGCAGGCTCCCCACTGAGCATGGACCCTGACCCAGGGCTCAATCCCAGGACCCTGAGATCAGGACCTGAACTGAAATCAAGAGTCAAGATGCTTAACCAACTGAGCCACCAAGGCACCCCTCTGGCAAATTTTTTAATGTCTCCAAACTTCAGTTACTTTTCCTTTATAATGGACATAATAATAGAATCTTTCTCACAGATCCAGACAATGCCTAACAATGAGACAATGCACCCAGGCCTGGTATATAATAGGCACTCAGTAAGTGCCATTTATTATCAGTGATTCCCCAAATTGTATCTACAGCCCTGAACTGTCCCTTATGAGATAATATGTATTAAAATATTGGTTAAGTAGCAAGTCCCTGTTCAGCAATTTTAATGTGAATCACAGGAATTATTATTTGATCAGAAGTAGAGGCCAATCATCAAAGACACCCATCCCCACCCAGGCATCCATACGTCAACCCAGCTCCACATTTCCAGCTGCTCATTAGACATTCCTCAGGGGCCCTTTGAACTCCAGCTCTCCCAAACAGATTTCATTCTTCCTCCTGGGGTTCTTCACTTGTTAACCTGTCACATCGATCTAATCTCCCAAGTACAGAGAATCTGTCATCCTTCATTCTTACTTGGGTTACCAAGTCCTCTGGATCTTAACTCTGAAGTGCCTCTGACTCTGTCTCCTCTCTGTAGTTACTGCTGCCATCATTCTAGTCTAGACACTCATCCCTGGCCTGAATTATTACGGGAGCCTCCTGGGTAGCCTCTCTGCCCCCAGGCTTGCTCTCTCTCATACATCTTCCACACTCTTACCAGAGCAGTGTCTCCTAAAACAGAATTGGAAATATCATTCCCTAGCCAGAAAACATGAATTGTTCCTTATGACCCTGGAATAAAATCTAAATTCTTCAGCCCATCAGTCAAGTCCTTTAAGAACCTAGGCCATTCCCCGCTTCCCATCTCCATTAGATGAAACTGGACTATTAGACAATCTCCAAAGACTTCATGCTCTTATCAAGTCCTCCTCTCTTTGCTCATGCCATTCTACTTGCCTGTTTACCCTTCCCTGCACAATGAAATGTTCTCATCCAAGGAGGAAACCTTTCTATACTTCGATCTCAAAACAACTGGATGATTGTTTGCTCTGCATGGCCTGTCCATCCCACTAAAGTGTGACCCCTTGTGGAGCCGATGTCACAACTTATTCACAGAGAGGCCACTCAATCAGCCATGTTTAATGAATGACACATTTGAAAAGCTTTTACCAAAAATCATGCTGCCTATTTCCATGTTTCCAAACCAAATGCCAAGATAAAGACAGAAGATCCTATCTCCAACCACTTTGTCCTCTGAGACTCCTTTGACTCCATGGAAAGGCCAGCTTGCTCTGGACCATGAAGCTTGGGAGGACTTTGTAAAACAGAAAGATCCAGGAATAGAACAGATCTTTCTAAAAGCGTTCCCTCCCCATTCTCTCACCATCCTACCCTGGGACCAAGAAAAAGTTACTGTAAGAATCTTAAGAAAGGGAAAATGTTATTATTATCAAAGCATGTTCATTTTTTCTTAATTTTATTGGATTGACAGCAAAGTCCTCATGCATATATGGGTGCCTTGAATTTGAAATGGTTTGGTAGCTTTGACTTCATGCTAGTGATGGGTATAATGATCTATTTGGGGGCTGAGAAAAAGTGAATCCTAATACTTTAGGAGAAAATATGAAATCCCTCCTTGGGGAAGCTCTGTTGAGAGACAGTGGCTGCCAATCCTGGAACAAAGGCCAACTACACATGGGATCGGAGAACTGGCCTCTGGTCTCAGCTCTCTTCCCAAGTCACTGCAAGGCCTCTCAACTCACAAGCCTTTCCTCGGTCTCAGTTTCCCATCTTCTCAGTTTCCTGGTTTTCCACAGACAATACTGCTCCCCAGGAGTTCAGAAACACAAGTTTAAACCCCCTGAAACCTGGGTGTGAGTCTCAGCTCTCCCCCTGTCTAGCTGTGTGATCTTGGGCAAGTCACTCTACATCTCTGAGCTCCATTTCTAGGCAGCCTTAGGGTGGATGTGAGGATTTGCCAGCCTGGATGGGGCTTCTTCAGAGGATGTCTGCAGCAAACGCCTTAAAAGTGGAGGGGGCACCGAAGCAGGAGATACATACTTGGAGTTGTCTTATAAAAGGAATAATAACACGAATCTAGAAATTCTCCCACGACACACCCAACTACAGCTCTTTTTCCGGCATGACTCGGTTTCCAAGCCTCCATTATAGAGTGGAGCCTCCCTAGACTGAGCAATGTGAGAGAGACAAAACAGTTGAGAAGCAGAAGACGAAAGGTGTCCAGAAGCAGGAATGAAACCAATAATTGGGAAATCCGAGGAGGATTTAAAAGGGCCTCAGTGAAGAGATTTCAGAATCTCAGATTTCCTCCAATCGCGAGTAGAGAATTACTACCGTGAGATTTTAAAAGCTTTTCTAACTTTCCCAAGTTTGTAATTTTGTCACTCATTGGCTGTTTCCCTGGTATGGTTAGCAGTTAAAAAAAAATCCTTAAACCAGAAAGTGTCTGTACTTCTAAGGAATAACTAGGCGGCTGGAAGCTGGTGGCAGTGGCCTCTTGTCATCCTGCCGGAGTGGCCTGCAGATGAAGGTGTGTGAGTAGGAAAAGCAGCAGATGTGGAAAGAAGAGAGGAAATAGAATCCGGCAAGATGACTATCATTTACTAGCCACTAATTAGGTCCTAGGCATCTGTCTCACGCATTTCCTCACTGAACAGTCCTTTGAACTAAGTACTCCTATTATCGTCACTGTACATTTGAGGAAACAGAGATTTAGAAAAGGATAAAACAAGTAACTCACCTGAGGTTCTGGAAAAAACAAAAAACAAAAAACAAACAACCCCCCCTCCCCCCAAAAAAGCACCCTGCACACACACACACAAAATGTCAGAGCTGGGATATAAGCCTGAGACTTCAGACCCCATGGTGAGTCCTCAAGCCCATTCAATGCTTCCTGGGAGACAGTGAGGAGAAAAGACTAGGAAGAAAGGATCGGAGACGTTACTGAGACAGTAGAAGGACCAGAGGCATAATGAATGGAAGACTTAATCCCAGGCCTCGTGATGACAGCTTCAGGGTCCCTCCCCAGTTAGAGACTAGGTCCTAAGGGAACAATCTGGGACCATTTCACACATTCCTCCTACCAAGCAAGAAATGAAATTAACCCTCAAGCTGGACAGAATGATTTGAGTTCCTAAGCACCTAGAGGGGTCAGAGTTTGTATTCCTTGAACAGACTCTCTTCAGTTAAGGGGAGAAACCTATGAGAGTTTTTATTGTTGTTTGTTTGTGTTTGAATTGTGGTTCCAAACCATCTGGAGCTTTGCAGCTTTCCTGGAGAACCTCAAGAAATGTCCTAGACTATTCCCTCCAAAAAATGTGTGTGCACATATACACACAGAATTATATATGTAATTTCAGGGGGTTCATACCGCACTCCAGCCAATCCACAGACAACCCAGGAGCCCATGGCCACAGTTTAAAATCTTTGAGGTCTAGGTGTGAGTCCTAACTCTCCCTCTGCCCAACTGTGTAATCATGGGCAAGTCACTCCACATCTCTGAACTCCATTCTAGGGAGCCAGGGGGTGAGGATGAAGAATTGCCACTCTGGGTAATGCTAATTTTAGGCAATAATAATTTTGACCAGATCTTCTTTGGATTTAAACCAGCCCTCATCCATGGAAGGTTTGCCATCCAAAATTACATGAAGAAATGAAGAGGGAGTCAGGGATATTTAGCCAAGAAAAAAAACCCACAGAAGCATGTGGGCTCCAAAATGGATTGAAACCATTTTCATGGGAATGAAGAAGTAGGATTCATTCTGAATTATTCTGTAAGTGGCTCCAGAGGGGGGTACTGGTTGGGGTGTGGCAGGGAGGGAAGCAGCTCAGCCTGGTGTCAGAGTGGCATCACAGTTGAACAGACACGGTTAAAGCCAGGCCGCCATTTACCAGGTAAGTTAGATAACTGTCATGGACTCTGAAACGGAAGTGACAATGGTATCTATCTCCTAGGATCTTGTGAAAAGTCAAATGAAGTAATGCACTTAACATGCACAGTGTTAAAACAAAGAGACACTTCAGTGGGTGTCAGCTTCTCTAATAGTCTCTGACCCTCCATTTCTTTGTCTGTAAAATGGGGACATTATCTGTACCCGATCAGAAGGTCACTGTGAGATTTAAATCAGAAAATGCACATTAAACACCCTTAATACAGCACCTGACACATAATTAACTCCTCAGCAGGTGGGAAGTGCAATTATGATTACAAAGTTTTCGTGACAAAAACCAATGGGAAGAGAGGACAGTTAAGGAAATGAACTTAACCTTTTATTTCAAAATGGAAGGCAAGGCCTTACATGAAGGGGGGGAATCGGAGGGGGAGACGAACCATGAGAGACTATGGACTCTGAGAAACAAACTGAGGGTTCTAGAGGGGAGGGGGTGGGGGGATGGGTTAGCCTGGTGATGGGTATTAAAGAGGGCATGTATTGAATGGAGCACTGGGTGTTATATGCAAACAATGAATCATGGAACACTACATCAAAAACTAATGATGTAATGTATGGTGATTAACATAACATAATAAAATAAAATTTAAAAATAAAATAAAAATTTAAAAAATTTAAAAAAATGGAAGGCAAGGCAAAAAAATATATATCTAAGAGCAGGGACTCAGAGCTAGACTTCCTGCATCTGGCACCTGAGAGCTGTGTGGCCTTGGGAAAGTTGCACAAAATAGGGATACGAGCATCTGCTAAGGAAAAATTGAATGAAGTGACCCATGAGAAGAGCTTGGCTCTGCACCAGCACATAATACGTGTTCAATAAATCCTGGTTTCTTCCATAATAAGTAAAGGTAACACAGAGATAGACCTTCTTATAACAAGTTCCTCTCCAGCAGTGCAGCCTTTAGTGGCTGCGAGTATTCTCTCTCCCCTGGAATTTATCAAGGACGAGAGAAATGAAATTACCAGGGATATTACAAAAGAGGGTAAAACATCAAGATGACCCCTTGTTCCCTTGCAATTCAATGTAAGATAGTTTGAGATTTAAATGGACTGAATGATAGATAACATTTTGAAAACTCCTTGCCCACCCTCCATCATTTTTCTAGTTGCTACCTTCTCTTCTGCCAGAAAATAGCCCCTCACCCCCACCCCATGCCATGGACAAAGAAAGTTTAGATCTTGGGCATCTAGCTTCCCTTCAGGTCACAACAACTAGTCCAGATTTTCTGTCTTCCTGCTGGATGAGGGGGTGCGTGCCAAAGCTTTTCAACATTAGATCACCCTTGCATTTCATCTTGATTTATAGTCTTCCTTCAAAACGTATCCCCCTTTCACTCACTCTTGTCTCTCCCCTCCGATTGTTGTCTTCTGAGCTTTCGTGAGTAATGTCTCATTGCCTCCTTCACAGAGTTAAAGAACTACCATTTTCTGGCTAATAAACATATAGAAAGACAGTTAAACTCTTTGTTAATCAGAACAACAAAAGCATAAGATGACATTTTTTTTCCTGGGGAGATCGAAAAAGATGAAACAAATGGTCATCTCAAGTGCAGGGGGGATGTAGGAAAGCCGACGCCCCATGGATGGGAAAATAAATTGGCAAACCCTTTCCAGAAGACAATTTTGTGATGACTATTAAATTTAAAGGTGCACGTTTTCTTTCGGCTGAGCGCTTCTCCTTCTTGGTCACCCCCCTAGTGAGAGAAACACTGGCACAGACACTTAAGGAGACACTCACAACACGGATGTCCCCTGCAAAGTACTTATGGTAATGAGATATTAGAACAACCTCAGTGTCTCTTAGTGGGCGATGGATACCATAAGTATCCATAGTATAAAATACTATACAGCAATTTAACATAATGATGCAGATCTACATGGACTGGAGAAGAAAGTGGTCCAATAGGTAATGTTAGGTGCATAAAACAAAATGCAGAAGGCTGCGTACACTAGGACAGAATTTTTTTTAAAAATCCACACACAAAACAAAACTGCATTTTTCTGTATCTATACACATATATAAGCAATAGAAAAAAGATCTGAAGAATGCTCATCTTCAACTAATAACAGTGATTATCTCAGAGGAAGGGCTGGGATTCAAGACAGGGAGTCAAAGAGCATGTTTTCCTACTCTTTTTATGTATCCCTAACAAAAATACATTAGTGCAGTATTTGTGCATTCTACCATAAATTACTAATATATTTTTAAGATGAATGAGTGATTTTCTGGCATTTCTAATTTCAAGACAGAAGCAGCTAAGGAAGAAGGGGAATACCAAGAGAGGGGTTTCAGAAATGAGGCAGAGGAGGGAAGAAGTCAGCTCGGATGCTGTTTGCAGGTTTCGCTTTCATCCTAGCTTGTGGGTAGATGGAGGATGTGACCACAACGGAACCAAAATAGCCGAATTCCAAGACAAGCAGGCAGATGACAGATCAGATCGTTCCCACAGTCAGACAAAACCACCCTCGGGAGCATAGCCCTTTACCTCTTGTCTGAGGAAACGTCACTGAGTCACTCATTTCCCACGTTGACTCCTGGGATGTTGAGTGGAGAAAACAACCTTTGGACTCTGGGCGGGGGGGGGGGGGGGGAAGGGAAAGAGAAAACAAACTTCAGTAAACACCTGTCATTTTATTTTTGGTGCTTCACTGTCCCCTAAACTAACTTCTGTCATAAAAAAGAAAAGAAGAGCTAATTAAATTTTACTGAGCATTTAGTACATGCTGGACAGTGTTCCAAGTGATCTACATGCATCTTCTCATTTAATCCTCAGAAAGAGACACAGGAGGTGTTATTATGAGTCCCATTTTACCAGTGTGGAAGCCAAGGCCCAGAGAGAGAAAATAACTTTCCCAGAGTCACACAACAGATAAGAAGCAGGACTTACACCCAGGCAGTGTGACACCAGAGCACACACATGACCCCCCCACCCATACTAGTCCCCTATGTTGTACTAACACAAGAACTGATTGATTTTTTTTTTACTCCACAGATGTCTGCTTTCTTCTACTTGATTATAAGCCCCATTAAGTAATATCTACCACTTGAGCACTTACTAACATGCCAGGCACTCACCTTCAGCCATCAGTTATACAATACTCCAACTCACCTGGGAATAAACCAAGGCCAGAGACCCCTGGCAAAAAGGAGTAGAACAGGGAGCCAAGGCTGGGCAGTTCTCTCTGGCACCCCCATGGATGAGAATCATGCCTTATTTTTAGGGTATTCTCTGCCCTTGGGCCATAGTAAATACGTAAAGAAGGCTTGAGGGATAGATGAAAGGTCACATGAATGAAAGAATTCTCCCTCTACTACAGAAAGCTAGAGTCAAGTGAGAACATCCCTCAAGGGGATCTACAAAGATCATTGTGCTTGGAATTAGGCCGAGACAGCTAAGCACTAGCTTGCCTAGAATAGAAAGGCAAATATTCCAGAGATGTGCTACCAGGAAGAATTGCTCAAACAAATCAAGGTCAGTCCCAATCTCTCTCTCCCTACCTCCCTTTCTCTCTCAAAGCCACAAGAATGAATGAGCCACAAATGCTGTCCAATTTGTCCTAGGTAGAGCTCATGGCACACAGGAACCAAAAGTCATCTCTAATCATCTAATTCAACAACACTTTACTGTCCTCAATGTAGGAAATGAGGAAAAGAAAAAGAAAGCCAAGTGTCCACATACCTTTGGATGTAAGTAAGGCAGTGTTTCCAGAAGTCACCTCAGTGCTTCTCTCAGGGCCAATGGAGAGAAAGAAAGTTTCTGACTCTGGAAGAGAAAAAAAGTTCAATAAAAGGGAGCAAAAAATAAGTGTTTGTGCTGAGTGGTGGGATTCAGGGCTATTTTTATAGTTGTCTTTGTGCTTTTTTTATATATTTCAGGTTTTCTTCAAGGATTGCATGTAATTTTTAGGATCAAGGGGAGTAAACTACAAATGTTATATTTTAGGATGATTATTTTAAAGGCCAAAAGAGTAAAAAATACATACAAAAACTGACTGGTTTATGGTTCATGGACTTTAGGTGACTACTCAGAATATAAAAGAATTAGCCAATTCAATATTGTCAGGCTATTTAAGCTATTGAGGCCTTACTGAGGCAGCTGAGACACCTAAGAAAGCCTTCACGCTATCTCTTAATGGTTTTCCAATATTCTTACATCAGAATCAGAGGTTGAAACATGGTGGGAGCTTTGGTAAGCCCGGTAAGTAATGGAGCTAGGAACTCAGTGAGGTTCCAAGATGCAGGATCAAAAAGAATTGGGGGGAGGGAAAGGGGGGGAAAAAAGGAACAGAATGGAAGGGAGGGAGGGAGGGAGGGAGGGAGGGAAAAAAAAAAGGAAGGAAGAAATAAGGGTAGAACTAGCTCATCATCAAGGAATATTTTAAGACATCTAGAGGCCTTTCCTCAATGCCCAGGCAGAGACCCCTGGCAGACTGAAACTGGATTCTGACCCCAGGTGACATTTCCTGGTTCTTCAATAAATATCTCTAAGATTCCTGGAAGGTCGGGGCGCCTGGGTGGCTCAGTTGGTTAAGCGACTGCCTTTGGCTTAGGTCATGATCCTGGAGTCCCGGGATCGAGTCCCGCATCGGGCTCCCTGCTCAGCGGGGAGTCTGCTTCTCCCTCTGACCCTCCCCCTCTCAAGCTCTCTCTCTCTCTCATTCTCTCAAATAAATAAATAAAATCTTAAAAAAAAAAAAAAAGATTCCTGGAAGGTCAAGTGGAGAACCAAAAAGAAAAAAGGAAAAAATAGGGGGAAAAAAAAATGATAAAACAAAGAAAAGGAACAGGTTAGTGAAACCACATCCTCACTGACACCCCCACACACAAACACATGTGCACACACACACAGTTATAAGCTGAATTATATTCCCCAAAATTCATATGTTGAAATCCTAACCCCCAATACCTGAGAATGTGGCCATATTTGGAGAAAGAGGTAATTAAGATAAAATGAGGTTATATGGATGGGCCCTAATTCGTTATGAGTGGTGTCCTTATAAGAAGATAAGTTTAGGTCACACACATTCACAGAGGGAAGACCTCTGTGAAAACATAGGGAGAAGGTGACCATCTTAAGCCAAGGAAACAGTCCCCAGAAGAAATCAACCCTACTGACACTTTTATCTCAGACTTCTAGTGTCCAGAACTGTGAGAAAATAGATTTCTGTTGTTTAAGTCCCCCGGTCTGTGGCATTTGTTATGACAGTGTTAGCAAACCAGTATACACACACACACACACACACACACACTGAGACCCAAGAGCAAGTCTCTGGACTGCCCCATTCAGTAAAAAGAACCCTGTTTCAAGGGACCCAAGATACATCTGACCGGCAGAAGGGAAAGAATGGCCAAATGTACCATGTACCTGCAGTGAGAATGGGCCCTTCCATGGAAAGCTCAGTGGTTGGAAGCACTGTGGTGGCTTCAAAAAGAAAGGTTGATGTTGCTGGAGGGTATGTCATTGCCACTGTTGTGAGGGCAGTGGTGGTTCTTGTCTGAAGTCGTGTTCCGGTTGTGAGCTCAGGTAGAGTCACAGCTGTTGCTGGAAGCACAGCTGTGGTTGTCGTCAGAGCAGTGGTGGTAGTTGGGAGACGCGTTGTTGAGTGCCTGGTTGCTGGGGCTGTAACCAATGGAAGATACGTCTGGTACCAAGCAGAGACGGAGGAAAAGGGAAAGCATACAAATATATGTGGGATCTGTCCATTTCTCTCCATTTCTGCTGCCCTCACCTGGTCCACTGACCTGGACCACTGTAATGCCCATGGAAGTTGGGTTTCTTACCTCTACTCTTGGCCTTTCTGATCTGTTCTTCACACATTGGTTACAATAATCTTTTTAAATGACAAATAATTATGTCAGTACCCTGCTTAAAACTTTTTACTGGTCTTCCATGCCCTTGAGATAAAGGACCCAATCCCCAACCTTGGCCCACAAAACTCTATCTGATCTGGCTCTTTCTTTACAATCTCATGTCTCCACTCCACTCTTCTTGCTTTTCCCCAGCCCTCTGACCTTTCTTCATCTCTCTGAACAGTGACCTCACACTGGAGGGACTTCATACCTGTTGCTTCCTAGCCTCTCCCTTCATTAGGCTGACTCCTACTGAGCCCTCTTGTTGCAGCTAAAAGGACACTGCTGCAAGGAAGTCACCCATATTCGGCAATCGCAATTAGGTTTCTTGGTTTTGCACTTTACCTTGGTTTTCATACTTTACCTTCACAGCATTTATTGCATTTCATAACTGCACATTTTATCTGATGATTATGGTTTAACACCAGTTTCTCCCATGAAACTGTAAGCTCCATGAAGGGAAATCTGGTATTTACTTTGTTCTCTGCTACAGATCTAATACCTACCCCAGTGTCGGGCACATAGTAGGTTTCCAAAAACATTGCATCAATGAGCAAATGAACAATTGCATCAAAAGTGAGCCCAAACATAAAATTTCAGTCAAGCAAGATGAAGAAGCTCTAGAGCTCTGCTGTACAACATCGTACCTGTAGTTAACAATAATATATTATACACTTGAAAATTTGCTGACTTAGAACTCATCTTAGACGTTCTTTCCACAATAAAATAAAATTAAAATCTAAAAAAAGTGTGCCCAAAGTATGCAACATGGGGTGAGAATATAGTCTCTTTCAGATATTAAAGATAAGTTTATGCCAACACCACTCACCCCTAACATTTGAATTTGGGTTCATCAGCCACTGTTATTCTATATGTGCTACCCTCTCTTAAATATGACAAATTTCAATTAACTCTAACAGATTCCAGTGAGCTTAGAAATGACCCATAGATATTGAGTTCAACAAGTATTTTATAAAATAATAGTTGGTTATACAGGCTTGAAAAGAGAAAGCTTGGATTAGCATCATTTAACTTCAATAAAACTTCAACAAATCAGAAAAATACCTCTTTATCACAAAGCCACTTTTTGAGAAAAATACACTAATGTGTATGAAAGTTCTCTAATGAGAAGCATCCATATAAATTATTCTCAAAGTTTATGGGGTGCCTGGGTGGCTCAGTTGGTTAAGTGACTGCCTTCAGCTCAGATCATGATCCCGGGGTCCTGGGATCGAGCCCCGCATCGGGCTCCCTGCTTGGTGGGAAGCCTGCTTCTCCCTCTCCCACTTGTGTTCCCTCTCTCGCTGTCTCTCTCTCTCTGTCAATTAAATAAATAAATAAATAAATATAAATAAATAAATAAATAAATAAATAAATAAATAAATTATTCTCAAAGTTTAGAGTGCATTGGAGTCACCTGAGAATCTTGTTAAGTATGTGGCTATAAGCATATGACCTTGCCTCCCAAGATGCCTACCCAGTGAGGAACAAAGCACAAGAATCTTCCATCTTTGATGCAGGTTGAACACAGAGCTTACTCTGAGAGGCTCCATTCCAAACAAGCAGGAAAGCTGATCACTGTTAGCATAATTCAACCATAGGCTGCCTTCCATGCAGTTCAAATCTTTAAGAGTTGCACCCTATTCCAATTTCATCAAAAGCAACTAATAGTAACAGAAGGAAAGGCCACCTAAAAACTGTTATGACTGTCTCCAAATCTCACGCCCTTTCCCCTCTGCTGGAAGTCACAAACTATTGGCTGATGGACTGAAGCTGACCCATGGACACATTTTATTTCCTTTACATGTTAGTTCTTTTTTTAATCTTTGCCAACATGCAAAAATCAATGTCATGCCCATAAACATTGGGAGATCTGAAAGCACTGCACATAAATTTCTGCAAAGTGGCAATCTCCTAGATAAGAATCAGATGCCCTCTGCACATTGACCCTGCAATTCCCTGCTTGTTTTCTCCATGTACCCTCCACTCATTAATTTCTAAGGTCTTCTTGGCCCCCATGGGCATTTGCTCCATCCTGTGGCTCCTCTAGCCATAGAGACACAGCTTAGATTTAATGCTTAAGCACCTACAGCCTCCCCAACACGGTGGCACCCACTGAATCCATTCCCCATTAACTGTTGGATCCCTCCTTCCACAGACACAAGCCCCTTCGTGCACGCACCTTTCCTCAATTGCAGGTGAATGTTCTTCTTCACATCATTGAACCAGCCAGGGACCTCTATGCGGCAGCAGTACATACTGCTGTCACCTTCACTGGTGTTGAAGATGGTCAAGGAGACATTGCCTCTCCAGATACTGCCCTGAAGATCATATTTCGGTGACTTCCTGGACAGTACCCTCATCCCATTGGTGTGGAGAAGCTCCTGGCTGCATTTGGATTTGGGACACTCACCCTTGCCCCAGCACATGCTGTTCCTGCTGTGAGCCCAGGATGAGTACTTACAGGGCAAAGTCACCGTCTGACCCAAATATGCTCTCACAGTCTCTGGTACAGGTGAAGCTGTGAGGAAAGATGAGAAAAATAGACTGTGTGGTTCTAAAATCTCTCAAATATGCTACACAGTGTTTGTGTAGAACGATGCTTCCAGGATGATGAAAAGAGTTATAGTGTATATCTTTTTAGCCTAATTCTGATGTGCCCTTAGCTGCTGCTGAGTCCCTAACTCCACACCCTTTTGTCCCCTAACTGGAGACAGTTGACCCACATGAGTGTCTGAACTCGTCTCCACAACAAGACGTTTTGGTTGATTTAAAAACTCTGATCTTGGGGCACCTGGGTGGCTCAGTCAGTTAAGCATCTGCCTTCGGTCAGGTCATGATCCCAGCCCACATCAGGCTCTCTGCTCAGCAGGGAGCCTGCTTCTCCCTCTCCCCTCTGCCCCTCCTCCCTGCTTGTGCTCTCTCTCTCTATCAAATAAATAAATAAAATCTTTTTAAAAAATAAAATAAAAATACCATTCAATAAACAAAAAAATTGATCTTGAGTACCATTCAATAAATAAAAAAATTCTCCAATGAAAAGGCCAACTCTTTAATCCAATTCCACTAACTAATATGAGCAGATCCAAAACCAGCACCCTACCCGCTGTATCTCAATAAGCAGTGAGCATGTACTACAGACCCAAATGCCTCAAATGGGACTCCCTCCACCCTCCAACTCAGAGAATGCTATGGCAGTAACATAGGCTTTTGAACTACATTCTATTTTCCTTCTCTTCTTTCAGTACTGGATACAGAAATTAGTTGCTCTGGACCATTTATTCATTGTTAGAGAACATGAAGTTAGGTGAAGTAGGAAAACATTTTTAGTGTTAGAACTGGAAGGGACCACAGGAATTAGATAGAATGGCAGCTGTGACATACAGAAATGCTGGAAGTTTAGTCTTACCAAATTAGCTGTGTGAGATGGGAGGTATCACTATTTCTAAAATGAAGTAGTCATCTTTGCCAGCTTTGGCTGCTCATCAGCATGACCTGGGAGCTTGTTAAAAATGGAAATCTTATTGTCCAACCCTGAACCAGAATCTCTGAGGCCAAGACCCATGGAAGAAATATGCATAACCAAATTCTCCAAGTCATTCTGATGTCGTTTGCTACTCACAGTGTTTGAGAACCACTAGACAAGCTCTTCTAAGATAACTTCCATCTCTGAGAATCTGTGAAACATTTTCACTGCTGCAAATATCAAGCCCACTGGTTTAACAGAGTATCAGCAATTGTTTTAATTCCCCACCCCCAAAAAATGCTATTGAAGACAGGCTGAAGCTCCAGATCATCAGGACTCCATCCTGCTCCCACTGGGATACATAGATCCTGCTTACTGTTTTCTCCAATGTAACTTCCTGTGAGATTCTCCATTCACTAATTTTGTGGACCCATTTGGCTCAGTTGTATAAGACATGGCCAGCAGTACCAGGTTCCTCTCTGACTCAGGTGTCAGGAATGTCCACATATCCCTCTCTAGAAGAAGGTGAGCACAAACCCTAAGAGTCACCAAATTCAGAGCAGCCTGGAGCCTTCCCTGAAATCACAGTTACTTCATTTTGTCGTAGTAGAAATGTTTCAATGATCGTAAATGCTCTGGAAGTCTCTTTTGCCCACCATGAAACAAGGAAAAATAAATAAGAAATTCATTGTCATCACCTTCACCTATATTAGCAACACAGAACATATGCTCCTAAAACTAGTAACTCCTACAATATAAGCTTGTCCTATATTTGGAAAATTAATAACAAATATGTGTAGGAACTATTTCTGCTGGAAATTGGACAGTTTATTTTTCCAGTATCATAGTATAGAAGGAGGCATCCTACTACTCAGGAGGAAAAGACCACATAGGGGCACCCGGGTGGCTCATTCGTTAAGCGTCTGCCTTTGGCTCAGATCATAATCCCAGGGTCCTGGGATCGAGCCCCTCATCGGGCTCCCTAATGGGCGGGAAGCCTACTTCTCCCACTCACACTCCCCCCGCTTGTGTTCCCTTTCTCGCTGTGTTTCTGTCAAATAAATAAATAAAATCTTTAAAAAAAAAAAAAAGAAAAGAAAAGAAAGGAAAAGACCAGATAGAAAAATTGACAGCAGACAAAACAGGCATAGATGAGGAAATGTGAGCAGCCGGTAAATTTCACCTGGAAGACAGGCAAAATTTTAGAATGCCAGTGATATCAAGGTTGGCCAGACAGGGACTTAGGAAATGACATAGACTACTGGAGTATACTGGAATAAAATAGGAGGTTAATTGGTAGAGCCACACTGTGGGGCAATCTGGCAGTTTCCATTAATACTGAACATGCGTGTATCCTATCCAATTTCGTGTTTTGTTATGCACCCAAGAAAAACACACTTGCAAAGGAAACCTATTTGTAAATGTTTGCTGCAGCTTTCATGTATATGTGAATGAAATGAACAATGTGTGCATGGGGAATGGCAAAACTATGGCATACGCATTCCAAGGAATCATGAATGAATCATTCATTCCCTGTAACCATTCCAAGGTTAGTAAAAGTAGAGCGATCTATATCAGTTGACATGAAAACTCCAAGCCTTATTAATGTATGAAAAGGGTAAATTCATAACAATACATAAACATAAAAGCATCTGTTAACATAAATAAAACAGTTTGCTTTTTTTTTTTTTTTTTTTTTTTGTGGGCACAAACGAATGAAGGTAAATGCATAGAAAAGTGTCTGGTGGGATATACACCTAACTCATTGTACCAGTCACTTCCATGATCAGAGAAAAGGAACTGGGGCTGGAAGTAGTAGTCAAAGGGATTTTAGCTTTATAACGGCTATTATTTTTTCACCAAGAGTGTTTCTGTATCACTGATCTAATTAAAAATTAATATTAAAAAAAGGAAGCAGGCAATTTGGTGCAGCAGAAAAACACTCATTAGGCTTATGTTGTAAACCTCATTCTGCCAGTTACTGCTTTTGTGTTCTTGGAGGAAAGCCACAATAATCCTGCCCTCATTATCATCAAAAGACAAAGGGGATATGTAATACTTGCTTCAGAAATAGTTCTGAGGTTCACATGAAATGAAGTATCAAATACCACATGAAATTAATGAAGTACTGGTACAAGTAACCAAGCATTTCAGAATTTAGAAATAGGATGAGAAGCTGTTCCTTACTGTTATAAAAATATCTTGGAGTACAGGAATCATTGGCATCAAGTCAATTCCCCTCTTTGGAAATTACCCAGGATGGTAGGTGCAACGAAGGTTCTGGTGCCCGCTGGTTTCCTTCTCCAGCTAGTGACCTCAAGAAAGGTCCTTTACCAACTTGGGTTTCAGTTTCACCATTTACAGAATAAAGGGTTTCATTCCACATCTTTTTTTTTTTAAGATTTTATTTATTATTTATTTGCAAGAGAGAGAGAGCACGCACACAAGCAGGGGGAGGAGGGGCAGAGGGAGAGGGACAAGTAGGCTCCCCCTGACACAGGGCTAGATCCCATGACCCTGGGCTGAAGGCAGTTGCTTAACCAACTGAGCCACCCAGGCGCCCCTTATTCCACATCTTTTTTTTTTTTTTAAAGATTTTATTTATTTATTTGACAGAGAGAGACACAGCGAGAGAGGGAACACAAGCAGGGGGAGTGGGAGAGGGAGGAGCAGGCTTCCCGTCAAGCAGGGAGCCCGATGCGGGGCTCGATCCCAGGACCCTGGGATCATGACCTGAGCTGAAGGCAGTCGCTTAACCAACTGAGCCACCCAGGCGCCCCTTATTCCACATCTTTTAAGAGCATCTCCAGCCGTGATTGATCCTTGGTAATTCTGAGCAGTAGCTCTCTTCTAAATTGGTCATTTTAGAAAAGGCACAAATGAACAGCACCAACAGACCATTCTCCAGGTGCAGCTTCCTTCAAGTAGGATTAGAGAAGGCCACACAATCAGTGTCCAGCCAGTAGCAGGGAATGCGGACCTAGACTCCAGCAACCTTCAGCATAATAAAACCTCCACACCTCAACGTACTCAGGACAAGATAAGGACCAGTGAAGACACAGATAAAGAAAGTAACAGGGACACCTTCATTCTGTGAACTCCTACAGAGTCTGGGAAGAGAGGCAATTAAATGATCACTTACTACAGGGAGATAAGTTCTCTGATGAATGACTCCATAGGAGATAGGAACTCAGAGCAGAAACACCTAAACCACTCCAAAGGCTCTGGGTGCTCAGGAAAAGCCTCACTTGGGTGGAGACCTGAGAATGCATATAGTTTCAGAGTAAAGAAAGGCAGAAAAAAATCAGCATGACAAAGTTTTGAAGGGTAGAGAGAACACATTTGTTTTCCTTGGAATGTGGGTGTTTTCTCACGCAGCATATTGGAAAGATCATGTGCAAATAACTATGAACTTTTAAAAGTGCTAAGGACATTAGATACTATCTAGTTCTAGAATCATGAATTGTTCAAGCTGGTCTTACCAAATCCCTCATTTCATACATAGAAGAGCCAGAGCAATTTCAACAGGTTCCTAATGTTAATGGTTAGTGAGCAAGACACAACTGCAGCTCAGTGTAGAGCATTTTGCCCTATGCTGCCAGGATGCAGAAGTCTAAGCTGGCCCAAATTGAGTGTGTACATCCGCATCGTCCAAAACCTGGAAACAATGCGCAGAAAAGAAACCTCACCTTGAAGCCTCATGCCCAGCAAAATAAAACAAACAAAAAGCAAACTATAACTCCTGAAAATCAAGAGGAAAAATAAGAATTATAATAAAAGCACTTGTAGAACAAATTCCCCAGGCTCCGACTATGCTAATAACACCTGCAGATGAAACTTCTTTTCCCCATTTCATCTGACCCCTTATTTTGTGTTTCTTCTTAAATGGTCATTTCTGATATGAACACAAATTATCCCACCCTAAAACTCCAAAACCAGTCACAGGATAAAATAACAAGGAAGGGGAGAGACCCTACAAAGAAGGAAGCCTGGAAGGAAGGAGGAATGAAGCAGGCTTCTGCTCTACTGAGGCCCGATCAGCCATGGGAATCCATCACAGGATGCCAAGCTATCCAGGGACTCCTGCATGGAAGGATACAGAACACTTACTCAGAGAAAGCCGCCCAAGCTCAATCAGCAGCCAGAGAATAAGAGGCCCTTTGGACATTTTGATGGTTGGCAGGCCCCAGGAGTCTGTCTGTCTGTCCAAAGCCCATTTCTTATACTCCAGTGAATGCTGACAGGGCAGGACCATTTAGTTTCATTTCTCTTTCTGCCTCATAATCTTCCCTTTCCCCCTCCTGAATGGTCTCCCTCAATCTGGGATGTATGATAAAATGTGCTGAGCACTTTTCTCCTGGCCACTAGCCTATGTACAAATATGTGCATGGATAGTGCAGTTGCATCTGTATTCCTTTGTCCATGCATATCAAGGGATTTCCTACTTGTGTGTTAGCATCCATGCATGTGCTTGTGTGTATGTGCATGTGGGAGCTGTGCTCGAGCTACAGTCCTCCTGGCTACTGTGCAGCTCAGAATAAAATGCAATGAACTCTCCTCACTGGCAGCTGTTTACACATAGAATCCTCATAGGGGCCAAAGGAAAGTTAGCCTAGAATTTGCCTCTGCTCCATTTATCTGATTCACCTTGTTCTCCATCACTCAGATCTTTGGTTGCTTTACCCCATGGAAAAAGAAAAGCAGGACTGCAATCAACCATCACATAAGCAAAATCACCATTAGAGTTTACTAGACAAGGAAAGAAGAATTCAATAGAAGAAGCATACTGTGGCCATTACAGGATGGGCTCAGGTATTAAAGAAACCCAAGTTCAGGACCCAATTTTACCACTTTTTAAGTGAAGCCACTTGATAGAGAAGAGCATAAAAGATAATTCATGAACCAGATTACAAGGCTTGACTCTGTAGATACAATGATCTATCCAAGACCACAGAACCAGTTAGAGAAGTAACCAAATCAACCAGATGTGTTTTCTAAAATAGACTTAGGGGCACCTGGATGATTCAGTCGGTTAGGCAACCAACTCTTGCTCTCAGTTCAGGTCTTGATCTCAGGGTTATGAGTTCAAGCCCCATTCTGGGCTCCATACTGGGCCTGGAGCCTACTTAGAAATTAATTAATTAATTAATTAGACTTAGATCATCATCACTGGTTATGGAATCCTTAGTTATATACCAGGCACTCTGCTACACGATAAAGATGTATTATTTAATTCTCACAACCATAAGAAATAGATAATATTTTTTCCCATTTAACACATGAGGAAACTGAGGCTTAAGGGAGCTACGTAAATGACATTGACAGCTAAGAAGGTGTGAAAACAGGACTCAAGCCCAAGTCTCCCTGATCCCAAAGTCCATGCCCTAATCACTACACCCTCCTTTGACCTGTGATCCTTAGGGTAATACAGACATGAGACCACCCATACCAGTGGCTGGCCAGATCCCACCCAGCCCAGAGAATGAATTTAGGATTCACAAATGCTCGAGATTTTTAAAAAATCCTCATTTGATTGTAACCCACTAAATGAGCCTCAGACATTCAACATTGCTCATGGTAAAAGTATTGGTGAAAATACAAATATCGGATAAGACTCTGGACTCAGAGAAGCCAGAAAAACAAGGGGAAGGGATGAAAATAGAGGGACTCGGAGAAAACCTTCCCATTGAATACCCATTGAATTGTGGAATCCTCTTCCTAGGGAACTGGGGGGTTTAATCTCTGGATAAACTGAATGGCCCTAATAAAACACTTACAGATATTGATATTTAGGTATCCCCTAACAATATCAACACAATTGTCCTTCAATAAAGTTACCAGTGCATAAGCCTCAATCTTATATGCAGCACTCCTAATTAGTTTTTAGTGTGTCACTTTAAATACAAATAGACAACCAAGGATCTGAGACATGTGGGGAAAGTCTTCAGTATGAAAAAGATGACAACATCCAAGATGACTTTTTCTACTCACATGTATAGCAAATTGATAGGATGACTAGAAGCCCTAGGAGCTGGACAGGCAACCTTTCTCTTCACATGGCCTTTCCTCAAGGCATCTTGGGCTTCCTTACAGTATGGCTGTCTCAAAGTAAATGAATTTCTTACATAGTATTTGGCTTTCTCAAAAATGAGTGTTCCAACAGGCTCAGGAAGAACCTGCAAAGGTTATGACCTAAACCTACATGTGATTCAGTATCATTTCTACTGCATTCTGTTGGTCAAAAAATAAATTATAAGGCCATCCCAGATTCAAGTAGAGGGAACAATACAAGGGTGTGAATATCAGGAAATTCATTGGAGGTGAAGGGGAAGCATCTTTGCAGACTAGTTACCACAACAAGCAAACCAGGTTGGAGCAGAAGGGCAAAGGGATAAGGTTTGGGGTGGCAGTGGTAAATGTAACTGGTAGATAGTCTCATGCATTTGGGCATTTTGAAAATAGATTCAATAGGTCTTTGACAGAAAATGGTTGAATCACTGGGATGAATTTTGATAAACACTTGGAAAATTAAGAAAAGGAAAATGGGACAATTATTACAATGATGAAAGATAAAATATTATACAAGAAAGAATATGTAATTATAGTACATTTGCTCAATGTGAAAGATAGTTATACAGTCATGATAATGTAAACTCTGGCTACTAGTTTAACAAAAACTGTGATATGAATACATTGGGAAGATGGGCAGAGAGGAAGTGGAGGAGGGGTGCAAGAAAACCAAACCCTACTCACCCTTAGAGGAGGTCAATAGATGGTGATGAGAGTGATCAATCAAACAATACCAGTATAAGCACATTATTTGTAATATGGAAGGAAAAAAAAAACAGAAAAAAAAACTCAGAAGAGTTTACATTTTATGGGAAAGAATAGGAAAGGAATTGACTATTTTTTCAGTTATGCCTTTTAGAATAATTTTACTTTTAAAAAATGCACATATTGAGCACTCCTAGCACCCAGATATTAGTTTCTAAATACCACTCTCCAATAGAAGGAACCAGGGCTCTTTGGGGAAATGGCTGATTCTAGGACTAGGGCAACAAATACTTCAAATGAATCTGGAGCATCTTATACTAGAAAGTATGAAAGTGCTGAATAAATAGATTGATGATAGATAATAGGTAGATGATAGATAGATGATAGATAGATAGATGATAGATGATAGATAGATGATAGATAGATAGATAGATAGATAGATAGATAGATAGATAGACAGAACCCACAATGGTGCAATTGTTAATGGGACACCGGAAACAACTAAAAGTGCTCTCAATGACCAAAGCTGGAACAACCTGAGCAACAAAATAAACTAGTACTGGATTATAACCCAAAGTATAAAATAGATGTCTATACTGATACAGTGATTGAATCAATAAATAAGTGAGGGAGAGGAGGACTAATCTTCTGTCCAAAAGAATTCCAAATAATTTATGTAGAGACTTACCCTTAAAGGGAAGGTGGAACGTAACTCCCACTCCTTAAGTGTGGGCTGGACACAGTGACTTTCTCCCAAAACATCCAACAAAGACAGAGAGAACAAAGATTACATTTAGAGTGGAGAGATCTGGCAAACGCTACCTCGAGCACGTGATCAAGGTCAGCATCAAGAGAGAAGTTACGATGATGGTTTGCACCCTTGATATGTGGTGTAAATGGCACTTTACCTCTGTGGTAAAGTCTTCCCCCCAAGAAATATAATCCTAGTATAATCATGGGGAAAACATCAAACACAACCAAACTGAGTCACATTCTACAAAATATTTGACAAGTACTTCTCAAAACCATCACAATCATATAAAACAAGGAAAGTCTGAAAAAATGTGAACAGCTCAGAGGAACCTAAGGAGATGTGACAACCAAATGTAATGTGGTATCCTAGATAGGACCCTGGAAGGGAAAAAGGCTAGTAGGTGAAAACAAAGGAAATTTTGGACTTTGGTTAATAATAATGTATTAATATCGGTTTATTAATTATTACAAATATACCATTTCCACAGCGTAAAATGTTAACAATAGGGGAAACTGGGTGTAGGGTGTATGGGAACTCTCTATTCTATCTTCATCATTTTTCTGTAAATCTAAAGCTATTCTAAAACAAAGATTTTCCTAGTGCACATATTCTTTTATTTTAGAAATGCAAATGTTAATTTAGTACCTGGAAGGGGTCACACACTGGAAAGAGAGACTGAGACTAAGCTTGGTTATCTTCTCTTCCTAAGTTAAGGTCCCTGGACAGTCTTTAGGGAATTCACAAACATCCTAATATTGGATGCTCAATTTGTATTACTGTATTAAAGCATATTATTCTTGAGAGAGGGCCATAGCAGTTTTTGGTAATTCATGTCTTTGCCATCTTCCTCTGCATATGGAGGTTTGTGTCTGGAGAGCCAGTCCTCCCTCATTCTCAGTAAGTGCAGTTTAGATGGCATTGATTTCATTCATGGCCATGCTGTTTAGATCAAGGATGAACAGTTGATCCAAATAAAGTCAAGGATACATAATCTTGACACATTTCCTGGAACTTTTGAGAGGTAGGAACACTCCCTATTTTCCACAGATTTTTCAGCTATGAGGATATGAGCCTGAATCCAAAGATATTCATTATGTCACCAATGGGTGAAGACTGCCTGATGAGAGAACCAATCAGGCAGAAGGAGAATAAAGAATCCTAGGTCCTTGACAAAGTTTTAACCCCTGAAACAAGACACATCAATGTGCCGATAAATTTCCTTTTGAGCTTAAACCAATTTGTGTAAGGTCTTCAGTCATTTGGAATCAAAAGACCCCATGTTCTTAAACCTAGAAAGACTTCTATATAGTGGTAATTCAGCTGAATGACTAAAGTTTTTCCAATATATAAGAGTTTACACAATTATCTGGCCCAGGTACCTGCTTCACAAAACACCTACTTCACCCTAACCTTTCAATCATTCAGCAAGTGGCTTGTCAATCTATTATACTTTAGGCATGTGGGAATTCTGCTAGGCTCTGGGGATAAAGACAAATAAGGCATAGATCCTACTCATAAGGACCTGACAGTTTCAAATCTTAAGCAAAAGAGGTATTATTTAAATTACTATTTAAAGATAAGGCTATTGGAGGCCAGAGAAGATAAAAGACTGTTAAGTAATATGAAGGAAATAGAATCCAGGTTTTCTAATAAAAAGTTTTTTATGTTAAACAATATTTTCTTTCTGATAAATGAGGTTAATTGTAATCCCACTCATTCATTTTTATTCATTCATTTCTTTATCAGATATAGCAGGGATCAGCAAACTGTGGCCCATGGACCAGATCCAGCCCACCACCCATCTTTGTAAATAAAGTTTTATTGCAACACAGCCATACCCGTATGTTTACATATGGTCTATGGCTGCTTTCACACTACAATGGCAGAGTTGAGTAAATGCAACAGACACTGCATGGTCCACAAAGCCAAAGATATTTACTATCTGGTCTTAATACAAAGAGTTCACCAACCTTTGAACTACATATTGAATTCATGCTATGTGCCATGCACTGTGCTAAACACTAAGACAGGAATATTAGACCAGTCATTCTTGTCCTCAATAACTCACAGGCTAGTGCCTCCTAGTGGGAGACAAGCAAGTTAACAGACAATATAGCATGTTTTGATAGGGAAAGGACAGAACAAATAGTATGGGAGTGTTGAGAGAAGATTCCTAGCCCAGTCTTGAAGATGGAAGAAGAGAATCAAGGACACTTTTTAAATATAGACCTCAAGGACAATGGAGAGGGTTGGGATGTCATGGAAAGAATTTCAGGCAGAGTAAAGAGAGTGTAAAATCTCAGTGGTGGTAACAGTGAGGTATTTTAGACTAACCAAAGAATTTCAGCTTCACAGGTCTTTATTATAGTATTTAAAGTAAATGTGGAACTGGGGTGCCTGGAAGACCCAGTCAGTTAAGCATCTGACTCTAGATTTCTCACAACCATCTCAGGGTTGTGAGATTGAGCCCCAAAGTGGGCCCTGCACTGGGCGTGGAGCCTGCTTAAGATTCTCTCTCTCCCTACTCCCCCTGCCCCTCCCCCTCCCTCTCCCTCTTAAAAAAAAGTAAATGTAGAACTTAAATGTTCACACACACACACACACACACACACACACACACACACAAGCAAATGAAGAAACAGAATAAAACAGTGCTATGTGGGTTGCCTGGGTGGCTCAGTTGGTTAATCGGCTGCCTTCGGCTCAGGTCATGACCCCAGGATCCTGGGATCGAGTCCCGCATTGGGTTCCCGGCTTGGTGGGGAGTCTGCTTATCCCTCTGCCCCTCCCCCCAACTCATGCTCTCTCTCTCTCTCTCTCTCTCTCTCTTTCGCAAATATAAATAAATAAAATCTTTAAAAAAAGAAGAAGAAGAAAAACAGGGCTATGTGTAGACCAACACTGAGACAATGTAGTGATCTGAGGATTATGATTAGTGTGTGTGTGTGTGTGTGTGTGTAAATTTCTCTTTGGCTGGATGTCAAATCAGGAGGGAAGAAATGGAAGTGCCTTGTGAAAAGGCTGGAACACAGACCAGGGGCAGATCATGAAGGGCCTGATAAGCCACATGAAGGAGGGCACTGTCTGAGGGCAAAGAGGAATCCATCTTCTATGGATGATTACTGAGCTTGTCAGTAAACCCATAAAATAAAGAATTCCACAATTGGGAGCATTTTCATCAAAATGTGCCTAGAACTAACTAGTTGTAAGATCTCTATATCTCCTCCAGCTTTGGCAGGTTAAGACTACATATTCTCTTAGGTCAGGAAATGACTTCAACCTGGGAGGGAGCTATTTTCTGAGTTCTTTTACTGGGGGTAGAAGGGTAGCCTCCCTTGCTTATTGTCAACCATGGGAGTCCATTTAGCAAGCTTCCTCTCACTCTATGACCCCTGCATCAGCTTCTTTATTTTTTGTGGTTTCCTGTGGAATGAGAAATCACACTACCTGGGTTCCATCTTGACCACATACCAGCTGTGTGGTTATAAGCAAATTACTCAATGTCTCTGTGCTTAATTACCCTTCTATAAAATGGAGATAGTAGTACCTACATCTTGGATTGCTGTGAGCACTAAATGAGATGGTCTATGGGAAGCATTTAGCAGAGTGCCATGCAAATAGTGAACCCCCAACAAATAGTTATTATTCAAGTAGTATTATTCAGGGACAGTTAGAAGAACACAAAAGACAGAATGACCTATTATAGTGGACATATCTTGTAGTTACCTGCTCTGCATCCCTTCCTCTGTGGAACCAACCCTTTTTCAATCTATATGGATCCAGTCTGGCATATAGTAGGGTAGCCATATGCCTTAGGTATAACCATTCATTTTAACCCATTCCCTTGTGGGGATTGATACAAGGCAAAGAAAATAGACTGGTTTACTTGGAGAAGTTGGTTCAATCAGAGACATGGAGAACCATGGAATCTTGGAATCTTAGGGGAAAAAAAGGCAAGTAAAGGATCACTAATTTACCCATCGATACAAAGCTTGATATATGTGGTCACACTTCTGCTTGCATACTTCCTTCCAAGTAGTCCATTCTACTTCTGTGTAGCCCCAGTTGTTAGGGAAAATAGAAAGGAATTAATAGTCACGAAATTGTGGCTATGTGTTAAGCACTGTGCTAGGTGTTGTTCACATATTATCTCAACACATCTGTAAAAAAAAATTATCTTTTGCACTACACGTACAAGGAAAGAGGGATTAGAAGATATGTAAAATTTAACTTAAAATATAGCTGTTATTCTCTAGTATGTTAGAGCTTATTTGAGGACAAGAACAGAGGTTCACTAATATTGCCCCAAAGAAGAGCTGACTCATGACACGGGCACACATGGCCCGGAATCAGTACCCCATCAGGAATCTCCAAGGCATCACTTGCTCTATTCTTCTCTTGGGTATCTCTGCCTCTCTCTGAACTTCTCCCCATGACTAGCTTCCTCATGATTTCAACTCGCTCATGGTCTATATCATATATTCCATCCCCAAATCCTCTCTGTGACCCTCAACTCAACTCTCTGAGCTCACTGACTCATTCTCTCAATTCTAAATTCCAGATTTCTGAAAGAGAACTCCAGTCCCTCCAGTTCTCATTTTCCATGGTAGGTCCAAGCTATAGTTCGTTGGCAGATCAGTAGTTGGCTACCCTAGGATCAGCCTTGTCCATGGGGAGAAAGATCCTGTGCAGAACTCAATCATCCCATTTGCAATTTGGGAAATGGGAGCTATGAATGAGGTATAGTCCCTCAGAAGTGGCTGAGGTAGACAGGCAATAAATAAGAACTCTAATACAAATAAGAATAAGAATGTGCATATGAGTTGGTCACCAAAATAGTCCATTGAATCACTTGGGAATCCATTCAACTGTGAGTAACAGAAAATCCAATTAACAGAAGCCTCAGCATTTAGGATATTTTTTTTTTTCCTCTCATAACAAGAAGTCTGGATGCAGGTAACCCAGGGATTCAAAAGTATCATCAAGGACTTGGGCCCAGGTTGGTTTGTCACAACATGATCACAGGACGACTGATATACTTCCAAACATCAAATTCATCTTTGGGAAGGGGAAAGGAGAATCATAGAGGCTTTTACATCATTATTCCTTGACTTTTATTTGGGAAGGGAAGCCCTTCTAAGCAAATTTCCCCTAATAACTTATTATCTAGAATGAGGCCACCAGTCAACCCTCAAATCCATCCTATGACATATTTATGACTGGTTTAGAACAATTAGGTCCATGTGCTGAGCTTGGGTTAGGGACCTGGGGTCTCTGAGATCAAGAGATGGAATATTCTGGTTTCCTGAAAAAATTAAAGAAGGATATTAAGAGAAGGAAAGCAACAGACAGTATCTTTTTTAACAGAGCATTCCTCCGGGACAAGGGACCATGTATACACACACCTTGCAGCTGGACCCATGCCAGGCATCTGACATATAGCTAGTTCTTGTTGAGTGAATGAAGGAATGAATGAATTAATTAATTACTATTTTGACTCATTAAAGGGATAAACTAATAACAAAGAAGAAAGAAGACTAGGGTGGCTGTCCGGAGATGCAAATATTTCAGAAATCTCCATGAGAACTTTGTCTTACCTCTCTGAATCTCAATTTCTTCATCTGTAAAATAGGATTGAATAATCTCTTCACCATAAAGTTGATTTGGGGATTAAATGAGACCCTTCCAAAGTACTTGGAATCATAAAGAATTAGGAAGATATTGGTTTGATTTATAAGCTATGGAAACAAAGATAGGAGGAAGCTGGCATGAGTCAATTGGCCTTTGAAGTCATCCTCACAAATAGAAAAGGAGAAATGGTGCCTGGGTGGATACATGTTCTGACTGGTTCAAGAAGTCACTGTTACATGGATTTTACCCTCTAAAGATAAAAGAGAGTTTCTATCTGAATAACATGGAAAGTGCTGAAATCTTGGAAACCCAACTCTTGTTTTTCTGATAAAACCAAAACTTGGATTAAGAAATTGAAAGTGGAAGAATTAGATGTAAAAAATGAAAAAGTACATCATTCAATTTCCCTGGGGCTATCCTAGTTGGCTCAAATATAAAGAAATCATTATTTCCAGGTCACATTATATTGCGGAAACTCAGATAAAAATAATTGGCGGCTTTGGACAGTTGAGTTCAAGTTGATTTCATATAGCTTAGTGATAGTTTTTGCTACAGATATTTCAGTTATCTTCCAGGCCTATGGTGGAGTAGCATGCCCACCCTCAGGATGTTAGATATGGCCACATCACTTGATTTGGCCAGTGCCTGTGGGCAGAAGTGTCATGGGTCATTTGTAGGTGGGAGTCTATATGAATTTGCATACAATTCACTGTTTTCCCTTCCCCCTGACAGAGCAACTGGCTCTAAATAGTATAAGTTCCACAATCCTGGGCCCCTGAGTGAGAATGACATTAAGCAGGAACCCCTCCCCCAATGACATTCACTGAAAGCCAACAAAAACAAAAACAAATTTTTATTGTTCTAAACCAGTAAATCATTTGTTTAACTGCAGCATCATATAACATATCCTAATATCACCTGAGCTCTATGGAAACAGCAATGAGGAGTGGTAAAAAACATTCAAGTGAGACAGTCCACAATCAGAGGCTCTGACACTTACTAGCTGCATGGCTACCATTTAATCCTCTGTAGCTTTGCTCTTGTTCTTGTATCAGTCTAGATCTGTGGTTCTCAGATTTGGCTGCACTTAAAATCACAAGAGAAACTTTTCTTAAATAAATAAATAAATAAATATTTTATTTTTTAAATATTTTTTTTTTAAGATTTTATTTATTTATTTGGCAGAGAGAGACACAGTGAGAGAGGGAACACAAGCAGGGGGAGTGGGAGAGGGAGAAGCAGGCTTCCCACAAAGCAGGGAGCCCGATGCGGGGCTCAATCCCAGGGCCCTGGGACCATGACCTGAGCCGAAGGCAGACGCCCAATGACTAAGCCACCCAGGTGCCCCTATTTTTTTATTTATTTATTTGAGAAAGTGAGAGCAAGAGAGCATGAGCGGGGGGCGGGGGGGGGGCAGAGGCAGAGGGAGAGGGAGAAGCAGAGTCCCTACTGAGTAGGGAGCCCAACATGGGGCTCGATCCCAGGACCCTGGGAAAATGCCCTGAGCCATAGGCAGACACTTAACTGACTTAGCCACCCAGGTGCCCCACAGAAACTTCTGAAAAATAAGCCCAAGTTCTACCCCAAACATTGTGATTTTATTGGTCTTAGGTGGAACCTAGACATTAATATTTTTTTAAGCTCAAATGTGCAGCTAGGTTTGAGAACTACTTGTCTAGGCTTCCTTAATTTTACATAACTGGTTCATCTTTCAACAGTCAGACTGAATCTTCTACCAAAAGTCTTCCTGAATTCAAAGGTCTCACTTGAGCTTTGGTGGCGAGTTGGGCACACCTTATCTCTGTAATTAGAACATCGTAGTAAGGTTATCCATGTCCAGATGTACTTTCTAAATGGAGTGTTAGATCTCCCAGAACACAGGGACTGTACTAGAATCTTCTTGTGCTGGCACCTCATGTCATACTATGTATCAAAGTGTGTCCCCAATAAATGATTATTTAAGCAGAGAAAAGACCACTTGATGAAAATTAAGAAACCATTGGTTGTCCTTGAGAAAATGGCTCTAAGAGAAGGGTGGAAGAAATAAGTAATCATTCTACATTGAGAAGTGGATGTGAAGGTAAGTTTGGTTATCTATTTGAGGATGTTGTCTTGACACAAGAAACCGAAAGATAAATGATGGTGGTCCAGAGAATGGGTTATTTTTAGGATGGGCAAAAAGCAGGTTTTATAGCATTGGGAAAGATGCCATTCAAAGGGGGAAATGTGTTTCTGGAGAAGAGTTTAATTTTTGTTAGTCAAAGATTCAGAAATAGAAGAAGGAGATGGGGGGGCGGGGAGGACCGGTGTACAAAATGTCAAGAGTGGTTATTTCTATATGGTGAGATCTGGGTGGGATGTTTTCTTTCATTTCCAGCAGATGCTCAATAAGTATTTGTTCAATGAATAAATTCTCTTTGTGTGAGTGAGCGTGTGCGTTGCTTCACAGGTGCAGAGTGGAGTTCAACATACAGTTTAAGACAAAACATCTTCATGGTCTGTTGTACCTCCTCCTATTTTCTCTGATATCTGCATAACTATGCCAGCCTTTCTTTAATGTACTGAATAAATGTCACTGCATATGTAAGTATCCTTGAAAGATGCAGAGTAATGCTTTGTATGTTATTTTTTACAAAACATCTTGCTATAGATCTCATTCTGCTTCTCTTTTTTTTTTTTTTTTTTACTTAACCCTATGTTCTTAAGATCTGTGTTACTATATGTACATTAATCTTATAGTTTCTAATTGGTGAATATACCCTTGTAGGTATATCCCCTGTTATACTCATATATTCTCTTAATGATGACTACCTAGTTTGCCTCCAACTCTTCACTAACACACACACACACACAAAAAAAATATTTCAATGAACAATCTCTTACATATCCCTACATGGACCAGAGAAAGGATTTCTTAGGGGTAGATATCCAGGAAAGGGATTGTTAAACCATAGGCTAGCCACACACTTAATTTTCATAAGTACTGCCAAATATCTCTCTAAAACACCTGACCAGTTTTATTCCTACCAGTTGTGCATGAGAGTCTTGTTTGTTTCCCCACATCCTTGCTAACAATATCCCTCCCTTTTTTTTTCTTTTTTTTTTTTAAAGCAGGTCACAGATCCATACTAGAGAGTTGTTTATTAATGGTCTAACCAGAAGAAATAAAATGGAAATCTGGAGAAAAACAAAGGTGCCACCAACAAAGGGAGACTTTTTCTCCTCCACAACAGAAACAAATTCTGAACCTCCCATAACCTGAGCTAAAGAACCAAGATTTTCACATCCAGGCAAACATCTGGGTGGCTCTGGGCCCTGCTCAGAAGCAGCTGGCTTCAGCAAGGGGAGAGTAACCATATCCCTCTTTATAATTTTTGCCAAGCTGATGAATGTAATGAGCTACTTTGTTCTCTTTAGATTTCTTTTACTACTATGAGTTTAGTCATCTCTTCACATACTGGTTAACTGTTTATGTTTCTCCTTTAGTGAACAGATTTCTCTTATCTTTGCCTATTTTTCTAGTGTGTGTATGTGTGTGTGTGTGTAACGTCATCTCTAAACATTAAAAGCAATTTTTTCTGCTCCATCATCCCTCTACCAATTTTGTCCATTGAATACTTCACTGAACTGAAATCCTTAATAATGCTTTACTAAAATATATCGAGCTTTATCTTTATGACTTCTACTTAGGGGGACTTTTATTTGAGGTTTTTTTTCCACTCCAAGATTACTACAATATTTGTGTATAGCTTTACCACTAATTTTATAGTTTGGTTTTGCAATTGGTCTCTAACTGGTCTCCCTCTGGATCTCCATTATATATGATATGAGGTAGAAATCTAACTTTATTTTTTTCTACGTAATAAGCTAGTTTTCTCATTACTTTCTCCTAAAACTCCAGCCTTTCTTCACTGGTTGGTGATGCTATCTCTATCGTATGCCATGTAGAATATTAGGCAGGTCATGATCCCAGGGTCCTGGGATCGAGTCCCACATCGGGTTCCCTCCTCGGCGGGAAGCCTGCTCTCCCTCTCCTACTCCCGCTGCTTGTGTTCCTGCTCTCGCTATCTCTGTCTCTGTCAAATAAATAAATAAAATCTTTAAAAAAAAAAAGAATATTAGGCAGATAAATATATGTGAATATGTGTGTGTTCTTTGTTATTTATTCTGTTGCATTTGGGCTTTTTGTTGGTCTTCTTGTTCTTGTGCCCTTATCACATTATTTAATATGATGGCTTGGTAACAGGATTTAATATTAAGAGGAGTGGTTTTGATCACTCCCATTACTTCAGTTTTATTTTTATTTATTATTATTATTTGCTATTTTTTATTTTATACTTCCATGAAAATTCTAGAATCAATTGTTGAGTGCTTAAAAAGATCCCGTTAAGAGGATGGGGAGGGCGCAGTGAAGGTAGTCAGAAGGCACAAACTTCCGGTTATAAGATAAATAAGTTCTGGGATATAATGTACAGCATGGTCACTGAAGCTACTAATACTATATTGTATATCTGAAAATTGCTGAAAGAGTAGATCTTAAAAGTTCTCATCAAAAGAAAAAAATTGTAGCTACATGACGTGATGGATGTTGACAAAACTTATTATGGTCATCATTTTGCAATATATACACATACCAGCTTATCATGTTGTAAACCTAAAACTAATACAATCTTATGTCAGTTATATCTCAATAAAACTTGAAAAAAAAGACCCTGTTGAATTTTTACTGGAATTGGCTTAAATGACCTGATTTTTTAAAAAAGAATTGATATCTTTACATACGTTAAATCATTCCGTTCATTAACTTAGCACATCAGGTTGTCTTGTGTTCCTTAATAGAGTTTTCATTTTTTTTCATAAAGGTCTTGTGCAGGGCGCCTGGGTGGCTCAGTTGGTTAAGCGACTGCCTTCGGCTCAGGTCATGATCCCAGGGTCCTGGGATCGAGTCCCACATCGGGCTCCTGGCTCAGCGGGGAGCCTGCTTCTCCCTCTGACCCTCTCCTCTCTCATGCTGTTTCTCTCTCTCTTGCTCTCTAATAAATAAATAAATAAAATCTTAAAAAAAAAAAAAGGTCTGGGCACCTGGGTGGCTCAGTTGGTTAAGCGACTGCCTTCGGCTCAGGTCATGATCCTGGAGTCCCGGGATCGAGTCCCGCATCGGGCTCCCTGCTCAGCAGGGAGTCTGCTTCTCCCTCTAACCCTCTTCCCTCTCATGCTCTCTGTCCCTCATTCTCTCTTGCAAATAAATAAAAAAATCTAAAAAAATAAATAAATAAAATAAAATAAAAGGTCTTGTGCATCTTTAATTACTACATACTATATGCTTTTTCTTGCTAATGTGATTTATGCCTTATTTTTATATTTTCCAGACAATTATTGCTGAGATAGAGATTGCTGTTGACAGCTACTTTCTACTTTGTATTCAATTAACATGGATTACTTTTAAAAAAAATTTATGAAACAAAAAGAGGGAAAAAGAGTAATATGAAAAGTTTGCCTTTGTAGGAAAAATGCTATTTTTTCCTCTAAAACAGGAAGGAAGGAAGGAAACAAGAAAGGTTAAAGATAGAGAAAAATGTAATGGATTAAGTGAAGGAAGTTGAACAGATCATTTCTTGAATTGAAATAGTCCTGAGAGGTTTAAACCACATCCCCTAAAGAAAGAAAATATCTTTATGTTAGAAAACCCAGTCCAGTCATGGTGATCAAGGAGTTAGTAGGGAAACAACTCTTTTCAAAAAGACTTACAGAAGCCCAAAATTGAAGGACTAGACCTTCAAAGGAAAAGAAAACAAGATCAAAATGAAATCTAAACATTATATTCTCCACCTACTTCCCCATCTATAAAATGAGGAGACCGAACTAAATGATATCTAAACTTCCTTCTACCTCAAGTTTCTGAAAATATTCCTTTAGAAAATGAAGCATTGGGAGTGGAAAAATAATTTTAAGTGTGAATTAATCTCCTCTACTGCCTCTCCTCTTCTACCATTTTCTCTGGCAAAGAGAATTTTGAGAAGAATTATTCTCTATGGGAACTCAAGGGGAGTAAGTGTAGTTTATGTGACTGAACAGAGACAATTTGGGACTGGCTGCTTTTAGAGAGGAACTGGATTATTTTTATCACTGTCATTTTGGTGGATTACTGAATTGGCCCTTCCCTGCCATCAGCTCTACCCCCACTCTAATATTGAAGCTCTTTTCTTTTTTTTTCTCTTTTTTTTTTTATTATGTTATGTTAGTCACCATACATTACATCATTAGTTTTTGGTGTAGTGTTCCATGATTCATTGTTTGCGTATAACACCCAGTGCTCCATGCAGTACATGCCCTCTTTAATACCCATCACCAGGCTAACCCATCCCCCCACCCCCACCCCTCTAGAACCCTCACTTTGTTTCTCAGAGTCCATAGTCTCTCATGGTTCATCTCCCCCTCCAATATCCCCCCCTTCATTTTTCCCTTCCTGCTATCTTTTTTTTTTTTTTTTAACATATAATGTATTATTTGTTTCAGAGGTACAGGTCTGTGATTCATCAGTCTTACAAAATTCACAGTCCTCACCATAGCACATGCCCTCCCCAGTGTCTATCATCCAGCCACCCCATCCCTCCCACCCCCTACCACTCCAGCAACCCTCAGTTTGTTTCCTGAGATTAAGAATTCCTCATATCAGTGAGATCATATGATACATGTCTTTCTCTGATTGACTTATTTCGCTTAGCATAATACCCTCTAGTTCCATCCACGTAATTGCAAATGGCAAGATTTCAGGGTTTTTTGATGGCTGCATAATATTCCATTGTATATATATCACATCTTCTTTATCCATTCATCTGTTGATGGACATCTTGGCTCTTTCCATAGTTTGGCTATTGTGGACATTGCTGCTATAAACATTGGGGTGCATGTGCCCCTTTGGATCACTACATTTGTATCTTTGGGATAAATACCCAGTAGTGCAATTGCTGGGTTGTACGGTAGCTCTGGAAAACAGTATGGAGGTTCCTCAAAAAGTTGAAGCTCTTTTCAACTGGCTCCGTGCATTTTAAAGGTTTTTCTCACTTGGGCAGAGAAGACGAAGTGGGAGAAGTGAAACTTCTGGAGTTGCATTGTTAAAGAAAACTTGTTCTTCTCAGACTCTTTGCTGCCAAATTTTTACTCCAAGTTCCTCTTTTGTGAGGTAGGAGAGATTTTTTTCATATTCAAAAAAAATATTTGAGACAATGTACAAAACCTACCACCTGAGTGTCTTACATAACAGCTATTTCTTCACTCAGATGTGTTCTGTTTCTCATTTCCACAGCGAGTCCAGTCCCCTCACCAACATCTCTAGGGTAACTTGGAAAGAAATCAAAGTCATGCTTTTGAAGAACGGCAAATCTGAAAATCAAACAATTCATCTCAAAATGCAAAAGTACATTTTGCAAATAGGTGGAGATACAAATATATTCTTAAAAATGAATAAGAGATTATTGCTAATAATAGCACAAAATTGAATGTAACCAATTGTCATGTGCCATCAATATAAAAATTCATACTGCATCATCAATATAAAGATTCAGCCACCTCTGAAAAGAATATTGGAGGTGTATATTTATTGTTGTGAAAAGATCTTCAGGATAGAAGTGAGGAAAATGATCTTCATGATTGAATGTGGTAATCAAGACACAAAAGATTACATACAATCTTAACTGTTTGTAGGAAAAAAAAACACACACACAGATAGAAGCCTGCACAATGATATAAAAATCATGAACAATGGTCCCCTCTGAGCAGAGGAAACAGGCAATTTTGGGCTCCTTTTTCTTTACGTATCTATATTTTTAAATTCTGTGTAACAATTAATTTATATTCTCACATTAAAACAAAAGATCCAAAGAGAAAGAAAACATAAAAAATGAAAAGGCAATGAACGCCAGATATCTATGTCTTAGTCTTAGCAAGTCCAAAGCTTAACGGCAGAGAAGTTTGAGTAAAGCACCGAACTTTCCTTGTGCCTTAATTTCTTATCCGTAAGGTAGGAAAAGTTGCCTTCCTCTGGTACAGAGTTTTTGTTATGCAACAAATCTTCCTGCAAAACATCTTCCTGCAAAAAATTAGCACTAAGTTAAACGTACACTTGCCAAAGACACAGCAATTCCACTCTTAGGTATTTACCCAAGAGAAATAAAAATCTGTCCACACAAGTACATAAGTGCCTGTAATATTCCCAGTAATCAAAAACTGGAATGTTCGCAAAACAAAATACTAGTCGGCAATAAAAAAGAGGAAACTACCGATACATACAACAACATCGATGAAACTCAAAAACATGAGGTCAGGTGAAAAATCTACACACAAAAGACTATATACTGTGTCATCTCTATGAGATTCTAAAACAAGGCAAAACTGTAGAGATAAGGAAACAGATCAGTAGTTGCTTGGGGCTGGAGAGGAAGGGAGGGGACTGCCTGCGAAGAGGTCCATGGGAACTCGCTGGAGTGATGGAAAGCTCTGTATCTTGAATGTGGTGGTGGTTACATAATCGTACATATTTGCCAATAGGATATATGGTTAAAATGACTGAATTTTATTATATGTAAATTATACCTTCATTTAGCTGCTTTTAAAAGCACAGAGCAGAACTTAAGGGGAAACACTATCCAGCCAAGTATGTAAAAATGCATTGTAAAATGTAAAGCCCTATGGAAATGTAAGGAATTTTTCTTAAGTTTATTTCTCTTAAAACTAAAAAAAGCACAAAGAAACTACCTTGGAATATATTCAGCTAATGACAATTTCCCTTTGATAAATGGGGGAGTGGGTATAAGCAAAGAGAAAAAAGAATAATTGTTGTCTGTTCCTTTTTCTTTTCAGCAGTGTTAAATTTTCCGTAACAGTTCAGGGGAAAAATATATATCCTTCAAATTATTTTAATTCTTTTCTCTGCTAAATACTTAGTTGGAAAGTAGAGAGGAGAAAAAACATCCTCAGTTTCAACTCCAAAACCTGCCATTGGAAACCTCCAAAACTGCCACTGGATGTCGCATATTTGGAAAACCTTCACGCTCACATTCTCTGTTTCTAATCACACTTTAGAGAAACGGACTCAGAGCTGTGAATTACTTGCTTGAAGACTCATGCTAGCAAGTGGGATGAGCCAGATGCTTCCACGTGCTTGGAGCCTGGACACCTGGTCACCACCCTACTCTGCCTCAAAGAGAAGCTTTCTGCAGAATACATATACAGTAAGAACCAATGTGGGTCTGGTGAGGGAGTCTGGGAGGAGGAAGATTTCTGGAAATAAGAAGTGTGAAAGGTTGGGGGGATACAAGGAGAAGGAGCCCAGAGAGGAAATGGTGAGGCCTCCAAAGTCAGGTCCTCCCTTCACAGCTGTGGCCTGGCTGTCCTCTGGTGCCCCTTACCGTGGGCATGGGGGAGGGGTGCCCACATGACACAGCCTGGACTGTGCCTAGGGTGACTGCCCAGTGTGTCTCAGTCACGGGGTGGGGCATTCATGTGCTGAAGGCTCCCTGAATCTCTGGGTTGAAAAGGAGCAGCTAACAACCCTACTTGTTAAACTGGGGGACATTTACATTTTGTTTCTAATTTGTCTTGTCTGCCTTCTTTCCCAGGTTCTGGGCTCCTGATGTAAGAGGATCCTAAGCCAGGCATGTGTCGCTTGGCTTCACTCTGGAAGCACTGGAGGACCTGCAGGAAGCCACAGTTTATACCCACTTTATAGCATTTTATTTCTGGGGTGCAAATTTAAATTATTTATTTAAGTTTTTAATTTTTAAGATTTTATTATTTTTATTAGTATTTAAAATATTTATTATAAGATGACATCCACTGGTTTTATATTAGTATTATCACCAAATAATGAATGATCATTATGTATCTCTCTTTTCTTTATTTCCTACAAAGGAAAAATGGGACAAATAGCTTATTGATCCCACCACTAATCGATAGTGTTGTGATGTAGATCCTGCCATTCATAATCACACAGGGCATATCTTAGCTTTGGTGATCAGCTTTTTTCATTTCTTGCAATATGAACATGCTCCATATTCTCAAATTTTTATTTAAATGCTCTTTTTACTGCATATTTTTTAATGTCTTCAGGATTGATTGCCCACTATGGGTATGTCATAATTTATTTAAATAAGTCTCCTTTACTAGATAGTTAAGTTCTTCCCTTCAGTGTTTCACTGTTAGAAACAGCACTTTAATAACACCTCTTATGAAGTATTTTTCACAAAAATATTGAAATTGGATCTAACCAAGCACTTATTGTAACTTCCAGTTTACAGGAAATGAAACAATTTGAAAAGTCCGCAAGGTGGGACATTTCAAAGAACAATTCATCTAGTTTTTCAACAAGTCAATGGCATGGACAAAAGGGAGTAGTCACTATTCGAGATGAGAAGAAACTAAAAGACAAAAAAACAAAATACATTCTATAGGTCTTGTTGGGATACTACTTTGGATGAGTCAATTATAAACAGACACTTCGGGGAAATCAGGAAATTCAAATATGGGCCAGTATATATACATATACATACATACATACATACACACACACACACACACACATACACAAAGATGAAGCAAATGGCAATCATGGAACTGAAAAATACAATAAATACAATAACTGAAATGAGAGCTTGACAGATGGGCTCAATACTAGAGTGGAGGTAATAGAGGAGAAAAGCAGAGAACTTGAGGACAGATTAATAGAATTTACCCAATCTGAGTGACAAAGAGAAAAAAGACAAAAACAGCAACAACAACAACAAAAAACAAACCCAGAGTCTTAGCAACCTGAGCTATTAAAACAAAAGAGTTAACATTCATATCATTGGAGGTCCAGAAGGAGAGGATAGAAAGAGTGGAAGTGAAATAATGGGGAGAAATAATGGCTAGAAACTTTTCAACTAGGCAAGAAAGAAACATATATTCAAGGAGCTGAGAAAACCTCAAATAAGAGAAATCAAAAAATCATTCCACACCAAGAAAAATCATAGTCACATATCTGAAGTTAAAGACAAAGAAAAAAATCTTAAAAGCAGAAGAGAGAAATGACTCATTGCTTTGGGAGAAAACACTAATTTGAGTGACAGTGGATTCCTCATTTGATACCATAGAGGTCAAAGGAAGTGACACATTTTCAAGTCATAAAGAAAAGAACTGTCAAACATGAATTCTATATCTGGCAAAAATACCTTCAGGAACAAAGGGGAAATAAAAACATTCTCAGGGTGCCTGGGTGGCTCAGTTGGTTAAGCGACTGCCTTCAGCTCAGGTCATGATCCTGGAGTCCCCGGATCGAGTCCCGCATGGGGCTCCCTGCTCGGCAGGGAGTCTGCTTCTCCCTCTGCCCCTCCCCCCTCTCATGTGCTCTCTCTCATTCTCTCTCTCTGAAATAAATAAATAAAATCTTTAAAAAAATAAAATAAAATAAAATAAAATAAAATAAAAAATAGGGCGCCTGGGTGGCTCAGTTGGTTAAGCGACTGCCTTCGGCTCAGGTCATGATCCTGGAGTCCCGGGATCGAGTCCCGCATCGGGCTCCCTGCTCGGCAGGGAGTCTGCTTCTCCCTCTGACCTTCCTCCCTCTCGTGCTCTCTGTCTCTCATTCTCTCTCTCTCTCAAATAAATAAATAAAATCTTAAAAAATAAAAATAAATAAAAATAATTAAAAAAAACATTCTCAGATGAAGGAAATTCTTAATTAATGTAGAGGAACTATTTAAAACAATTATGAGTGGGAGGAGGTGAAGGGAGATTAAGTTTCTATACTTCATCCAAACTGGTAAAATATTGACACTAGTAGACTGTGACAAGTTATGCATATATTATGCAATACATAGAGAAACCACTAAAAATCTATACAAAGAGACACACTCAAAAACATGACAGATCAATCAGATTGGAACTCTAAAAAAAATTCAAGTAACCCACAAGAAGTCAAGAAAAAGAAAAGAGAAAGAAAAACAGAGTAAATTTAAAAATGAAACATCAAATGGGAGACTCAGGTCTTAATGTATCAATAATTTCATTAAATGAAAATGGTCTAAATACCTCACATAAAAAGAGAGATTAGAAGAGTGGATTAAAAAGCATGATCAGGGCGCCTGGGTGGCTCAGTTGGTTAAGCGACTGCCTTCGGCTCAGGTCATGATCCTGGAGTCCCGGGATCGAGTCCCGCGTCGGGCTCCCTGCTCGGCGGGGAGTCTGCTTCTCCCTCTCCCACTCCCCGTTTGTGTTCCCTCTCTCGCTGTGTCTTTCTCTGTCAAATAAATAAATAAAATCTTTAAAAAAATAAAATAAATAAATAAATAAATAAATAAATAAAAAGCATGATCAGTTTATAAGCATGATCAGCTGTCTACACTTCAAATGTACACAGATAAACAGGTTGAAAATAAAAGGATAGAAATATACTATTATGGGCTGAATTGTATTGCCTCCAAATTCATGTTCATATATTAACTTCCAGTAAGGCAAAATGTAACAGTATTTGGCAATAGGGCCTTTAAAGAGGTAACTAAGTTAAAAGGGCCATGGGGTTGATCCTAAGCCAATATGATTAGTGTCCCTATAAGAAGAGGGAATAGGACACAAAAATAGAGGGATGACAAAGTGAAGACACAGTAAGACTTAGCAGCCATCTCTAAGCCAAAGCGACCTCAGAAAAAACCAAACCTGCTGATACCTTGATCTCAGACTTCTACCTTCCAGAATTATGAGAAAATATACATGTATATATTTTTAAAGATTTTATTTATTTATTTGAGAAGGAGAGAGAGAGAAAGCATGAACAGGGGGAGGGGCAGAGGGAGAGGGAGAAGCAGACTTCCAACTGAGCAGAGATACTGACATGGGGCTCAATCCCAGGACCCTGGGATCATGACCTGAGCCATGAAGGCAGAAGCTTAACTGACTGAACCACCCAGGCACCCCAAAAATTTATTTTTTAAGCCACCCAGTCTATGGTATTTTGTTATGGCAGTTCTAGCAAACTAATACAGATACTACCATGCAAACACTAACGTAAACATTAATCTCAGAAAGCATGAGTGGTTATATTACCATCATATAAAGTACACTTCAGACGAAAAAATATTACCAGAGACAGGAAGGGACAATGACCCATCTAGCCAGACATAGCAATCCTAAATGTATATGCATGAAACAGAGCTGCAAAATATGTGAAGCAAAAACTGACAGAACTAAAAGAAGTAGAAAAATTCACAATTATAGTTGGAGACCTCAAGACTCCTCTCTCAATAACTGAAAGAGTAACTGGACATAAAATCAGCAATGATATAGAAGAATTCCACAACACTACAGCCACCAGGATCTAATCAACCTTTATAAATGCCCCTCAATAGCAGAATACACATTTTCTTCAAGTTATCACAGAACATATACCAAGATAGACAATATCTTGGGTCATTAAACAAACTTCAACAAATGTTTAAAAATTGAAATCATCTAGAGTATATTCTCTGTCCACAGTGAAATCAAACTAGAAATCAGTAACAGAAAGCTACCAAGAAAATCTCCAAACACTTGGGAACTAAACGACACACTTCTAAATAGTCCATGAATCAAAGACGATCTCTCGAGGAAGTAAAAAAATATGCTGAGCGGAATAAAAATCATGCTGGAACTTGTGGGACACAGCTAAAGCAACGTGGAGAGGAAAATTTATAGCACTAAGGCATACATTAGGAAAGGAGAAAAATCTCAATCAGTAATCTGAGCTTCTACCCCAGGAACTTGCAAAAAGATGAGTAAAAGAAACCTAAGCCAAAAGAAGGAAAAAAATAATAAAGAAAGGAGCAAAGGGCGCCTGGGTGGCTCAGTTGGTTAAGTGACTGCCTTCGGCTCAGGTCATGATCCTGGAGTCCCCGGATCGAGTCCCGCAACAGGCTCCCTGCTCAGCAGGGAGTCTGCTTCTCCCTCTGACCCTCCCCCCTCTCATGCTCTCTCTATCTCATTCTCTCTCTCAAATAAATAAATAAAATCTTTAAAAAAAAAAGAAAGGAGCAAAAATCTATGAAATTTAGAACAGAAAAGCAATAATGGGAATCAATGAAACAAAGAGCTGATTCTTTGAAAGAACAGTAAAATTGACAAACCTCTAGCAAGACTGACCAAAAAAATGTAAAAGGAAAGAGAAACAGAGAAGACACAAACTACCAATATCACAAAAGAAACAGGAAACCACTGAAGGGCCTGCAAAAAAATAATAAGGAAATACTAAGAGCAACTCTACCCAGATAAATTTGACAACTTATTTAAAATGGACCAATTCTTTGGGAAACACAAATTTCAGAAGTCACCCAATATGAAATAGATAATTTGAATAGCTCTCTAAGTATTTTTTTTTAAAGATTTTATTTATTTATTTGACAGAGAGAGACATAGCGAGAGAGGGGACACAAGCAGGGGGAGGGGAAGAGGGAGAAGCAGACTCCCCGCCGAGCAGGAAGCCTGATGTGGGACTCGATCCTGGGACTCCAGGATCATGACCTGAGCCGAAGGCAGTCGCTCAACCGACTGAGCCACCCAGGCGCCCTAGCTCTCTAAGTATTAAAGCAAACTGAATTCATAACTTAAAACTTTCCCCAAAAGAAATCTCAGGGCACCTGTGTGGCTCAGTCAGCTAAGTGTCCGACTCTTGGTTTCAGCTCAGGTCATGATCTCAGGGTCCTGGGATCGAGTCCCACATCAGGCTCCATGCTCAGTGGGGCGTCAGCTCAGGATTCTCTCTTTCCCTCTCCCTCTGCCTCTTCCTCCATGCTCTCTCTCTCTCTCTCACTCTCTCTCTCTCATACATAGGTAAATCTTAAAAAAAAAAAAAGAGAGAGAGAGAGAGAGAAGAAATCTCCAGGCCTGATGATTTCATTGGAGAATTTCACCAAACATTTAAAGAAGAATTAATATCAATTCTACACAATATTCTCAAGAAAATGGAAGAGGAGAAAACTCCCAATTCATTTCATGAAGCCGGTATTACCCTGATACCAAAACCAGACAAAGACATACAAAAAAGAAAACTATGTACCAATATCCCTCAGGAATATAGACACACAAATCTTTAACAAAATATTAGAAAGTAGAATTCAGCAACATATAAATGGAATTACACACTATGACCAAATGGGATTTATTTCAAGGGTACAGGACTGATCAACAACAAAAAAAACATCAACCAATATAATCCACTGAAAAATCATATGACCACATTAATTGATGGTGTGGCTCATAATACTGTATTGCATACCTGAAAGCTGCTAAAAGAACCTTGAAAATTTTGTAACTATGTATGATGACAGATGTTAACTAGATTTATTGTGGTGATCATTTTGCAATATATGCATATATCAAACCATTACATTGTGTACCTGAAATTAATGTCATTATTAATATAATATAATGTTAATTATACCTCAATACAAAAAAACAGAACCCAGAAATAAACCCATATATATATGACCAATAAATTTTTTGACAAAGGTACGAATGCAATTCAATGGAAAAAAGATACCCTTTCAAAAAATGGTGCTAGAAAAACTAAAACCCAAAGGAAAAAAAAAAAAAAAAAAAAAATGAACCTCAACCTAACTTCAAACCTTATACAAAAATTAGTCGTTAAAATGGGTCATGAATTTAAATATAAAACATAAAACTATTAAGTGTTTAGGAAAAATTATAGGAGAAAAATCTTCTGGATCTAAGGCTCAGCAAAGGCTTTTCAGACTAGGCACTAAAAGCATGCTTCACATAAGGAAGAATTGATAAACTGGACTATATCAAAATTGTAAACATTTTCTCTGTGAAAGATCCTGTTAAGAGGAAATAAGATAAGTTACAGACTAGGAGAATATATTTGCAAACCACATATCCAACAAAAGACTAGTATCTAGAATGTATGAAAAATTCTCAAAACTCAGTACACAAAACAAAAAATTGCAATCACAAGATAAACAAAAGACATGAATTGAAATTTTACTTAAGAGGAGATACAGATGGCAAATAAGCACGTGATAAGATGTTCAACATCATTAGTCAATAGTGAAATACAAATTAAGACCATAATGAGATACCACCATAACCATCAGATTGGCTAAAATTTAACATGGTGACACCACCAAATACTGACAAGTATCCAGAGACCCTGGATAACCCACCATTGCTGGTGAAAATGTAAATGGCACATCTGCTCTGGAAAACAGTTTGGCAGTTTTAAAATATCTGATGTGGAAGTAGGTCCAAGATCTATTTTAAGTAACAAAGCAAGTTACAGAACAATATGTATAATTTGATCCTGTTTTAAAAAACACACAACACAGAACAAAATGTGTATTATATGGATATTTATATTTGCATTTGTTTAGAGAAAGTTTGGAGGGATATACAAGAAACTGAATAAGGGTTACCTCTTCATTGCAGAATGAGAAAGAAGACTGAGGAAAGTACTTTTTACAGATGTGATTAGAGGAAGTCTCTAGAGCAGCAATATTCAATAGAACATTCAGTGATGATGGAAATGTTTTATACTGTGCTTTCCAGTAGGGAAGCCGCTAGCCACATGTGGCAATTGAGCAACTGAAATGTGGCTAGTGTGACTAAGAAACTGATTTTTTTTTTTTAAGTAGGCTCTACACCCAATGTGGGGCATGAACTCACAAGCCCAAGATAAGAGTCACATACACTTCCGATTGAGCCAGCGAGGCACCCCAAGAAACTGAATTTTTAATTTAAATTAATTTAAATTTTAAACAACCATATATGGCTAGCAGCTAACTTATTGGACAGCACAATTCTAGAATCAAAACGGATGGAATCACATCCTGTTTCTAGAACTTTCTAAGTGTCAGTCTCTGAACTCAATTTCTTCATCTGTGGAAAGGGATTTTCTGCTACTAAATTGTGTGTGATCTGCTCAACACTCCACTTCAAAAAACATTGATTATATAATTATCACAACTGGGTCTGAAGCTAAAGAGAATCTGACTGTAATAGAGATTTGGGGCTCTCCAGTAAATGGGGAATAGATGTCAAAAAAGAAGCAAGTGCTACTAGGTTGAGTCCTGGGGCACATTAACACTTAGGGACATAGAAAAAAAGGATCCAGCCACAGATATTAAAAACAAACATAAAACAATAGGAAGAAAATCAGTATAAATGGTATCGCTCCCTGAGAGCAAAAGGAAGAGAAAGTTTTAAGAAGTATGGTTTAGATAGTGGGGTCAAATGCTACCAAAAGGTCAAGTGTGATAAAGATTAAGAAATAGCTTCTGCACTTATACTGAACTTTTGCTTAATGGCTTCATTGGAGGACTGGAGCCAAAAGCCAGATTGCATTAGTTTAAGGGGTAAATAGGAGGCAGGGAAATGGATATTTGGAACAGAAAAGTTTGGCTCAGAAGTAAAGGAAAGAGAAAGAAGAGTTTGCTAAGGGGTCAAGGGAAAGTTGTTAGGGGCTTTTGTTTCTTATGCTCACAGGCAGAGGGGAAGTCTCCAAAAGAAAGCAAAAGACCAGAGATATAGATAAGAATGGAATGTACATATATCAAGACCTCTTATAAAGTTCTCATAGTCATGGTCCTTGTTCAAAGCCCAAACTAAATGCTTTTCCACTAAGATCAGGAACAAAGCAAGGTATGTCCTCTCCTTTTCGACATCATACTGGCAGTCTTAACCAATGGAAAAAGACAAGAAAAAGAAATAAAAGGTATAGATGGGGAAGGAAGAAATAAAACTCTTTTGTTCACATGTGACATAATTGTCCACATAGGAAATCCCAAAGAATTGCACCCCCCCCCCAAAAAAATTCCTGGAATAAGCCATCACAGCAAGATTGAAGGATACAAGATTAATATCCAAAGTCTATTGCTTTCCTGTATATCAGCAATGAAAAATTGGAACTTGAAATTAGAAACATAACTGTGGAAAGAGCCAAGATGTCCATCGACAGATGAATGGATAAAGAAGATGTGGTATATACATACAATGGAATATTATGCAGCCATCAAAAGGAATGAGATCTTGCCATTTGCAACGACGTGGATGGAACTGGAGGGTATTATGTTGAGCAAAATAAGTCAAACAGAGAAAGACATGTATCATATGATCTCACTGATATGAGGAATTCTTAATTGCAGGAAACAAACTGAGTGTTGCTGGAGTGGGGGGTGGGGTGGGAGGGATGGGGTGACTGGGTGATAGACACTAGGGAGGGTATGTGCTCTGGTAAGCGCTGTGAATTGTGCAAGACTGTTGAATCTCAGATCTGTACCTCTGAAACAAATAATGCAATATATGTTAAGAAAAAGAAAAGAAGAAGAAGAAGGTAGCGGGAGGGGAAGAATGAAGTGGGGGAAATCGGAGGGGTAGATGAACCATGAGAGACGATGGACTCTGAAAAACAAACTGAGGGTTCTAGAGGGGAGGGGGGTGGGAGGATGGGTTAGCCTGGTGGTGGGTATTGAGGAGGGCACGTTCTGCATGGAGCACTGGGTGTTATGCACAAACAATGAATCATGGAACACTTCATCTAAAACTAATGATGTAATGTATGGGGATTAACATAAGAATTAAAAAAAAAAGAAATTAGAAACATAAAACCATCTATATTAGTACCAAAAAAATGAAATACTTAGGTATAAATCTAACAAAATTCATATAAGATATATATGAGGAAAGCTACAAAACTGATGAAAGAAATCAAAGAATTAAATAAATGTACAGATATCCCATGTTCATGGATCAGAAGACTCAGTATTGTTAAGAGGTCAGTTCCTCCCAACTTGATCTAGACACTCAATACAATCCCATCAAAATCCCAGAAAGTTATTTTGTAGATATTGACAAACTGATTCTCTCTGTATAGAGAGAGGCAAAAGACCCAGAGTAGTCAACATAATATTGAAGAGCAAAGTCGGAGGATTGACACTACCCAATTTCAACTTTATTACAAATCTACAGCAATCAAGACAGTGTTCCATTAACCAGAGGATAGAAAAATAAATACATGGACAAAATAGAGAGCCAAGAAAAAGAACTACACAGATAACAGTCATCTGCTCTTTGATAAAGGAGCAAAGGCAATTCAATGGAGAAAGGAATGTTTTTTCAACCAATGGTGCTGAAACAACTGGATATTCATGGGCAAAAAAAACAAATCTAGATGCAGACCTTATGCCCTCAAAAAAATCCTCAAAATGGATCATAGCCTGAAATATAAAGTGCAAACTATAAAATTCCTAGAAGATAATGTAGGGAAAAATCTGGATGACCTTAGGTATGGCAATGACTTTTTAGATACAAGACCAAACATATGATCCATGTAAGGACAACAATGATAAGCTGGACTACATTAAAATTAAAAACTTCTGCTCTGCAAAAGACGCTGTCAAGAGAATAGGAAAACGAGCCACATATTGGGAGAAAATTTTTGCAAAAGACGTATCTGTTATGACCAAATGCAAAATGCAAAATATGCAAATAACTCTTAAAACTCAATAGTAAGAAAATCAACAACCTGATTAAAAAATGGTCAAAATATCTGAATAGACACCTCACCAAAGAAGATACATAGATGGCAAATAAACATATAAAAACATGTTCAACATCATATGTTATTAGAAATGCTAACTAAAACAATGATGTTACTACATACCTACTAGAACGGCTGAAGTTCAGCACCAACTGCTGGCAAGGATGTGGAGCCTCAGGAACTCTCATTCACTGCTGACAGGACTGCAAAATGGCCACTTTGGAAGACAGTTTAATAGTTTCCTACAAAACTAGACCTACTCTTACCATGCAATCCATCAAATATGTTCCTTAACCTGCATGTGAATATTAATAGCAACTTTATTCATAGCTGCCCAAACTTGGAAGTAACCAAGATGTCCTTCAATAGGTCCATGAATAAACAAGCTGTGGTACATCAAAACAATGAACTATTATTCCATGATAAAAGAAATTAGCTGCGAAGGCACAAAAAGAAATAGAGGGACCTTAAATGCATACTGCTTGGTGAAAGAAGTGAATCTGAAAAGACCACATACCATACAATTCCAACCACATAATGTACTGGAAAAGGTGAGACCAAAAAAAGGTTAGTGGTTGTTCCAGGTTTGGAGGGAGTGAGGGATGAAGAGGTGGGACATAAGGGCTTTTTAGGGCAGTACAACTATTCTCTATGATACTATGATGGTGATACACGTCCTTATACCTTTTCCCAAACCCACAGAATGCACAGAGCAAAACATGAACCCTCATGTAAACTATGGACTTCAGTTGATAATGATGTGTCAGTGTTGGTTCACCAGTTGTACCAAATGTCCCACACTGGGGAGAGCTGTTGATGGTGGGGGAGAATGCATGTTTAGGAGAGAGGAGGGTGCTTATATGGAAACTCTCTGTACTTTCCGCTCAATTTTGCTGTGAGCCTAAAACTGCTCTAAAAAAAAAAAAATAGTCTATTGAGAAATGTGTGAATCGGCCATCATCCAAGGTGCAGGAACTGCCAGATAGAACAAACCCCATCTCAGCAATCCATAGTACAAAACAAAGGTTACCTTAGAGCATTTCCTCACAGGCCAAAGGGGATTTTCTTCTTTGCTTATTTTTACAACTTGTGAAAGAAAACATTTAGTTCTTAGGAGGCCCAGGGACAGTCAGCTAGACAGCCATGGGCCAACTTCCTGAGAAGCTTTACAAAAGCATGGCAGCATCCAGACTTCTCATTCCCAGGGCTGCCAATATAATGCTGTTGCCATGGAAGCCAGGAAGGACAGGTCTGCTGTTAACCCAGCGGCATGCCCTTCCCTACTTGGCTGTTCACCTGCCCCAGCCCATTGTTGATATTTTCTTGTTTTAGTTTGTACTGTGTCATGTTTTCCAGAGCACTGGTCACACAGAACAAGAAAACATGCTATCATTTTCCCTCCCCCTCTCTCTAGGTCAGTGGTTCGCAACCTCAAAAGTACACTGAAATCACCTGGAGAGATTGAAGAACTATAACATCTGGGCCCCCGCCTCCTGAAATTCTGATTCAATTGGTCGGGGCACAGGTAGGTTGGCCAAGCTTTGCAGGTGATTATAATTTATAGCCAAGGTTGCAAATTATTGGTCTCAGAGAGTCCTTGAGATTCACAGAGACTCCTACACTCCAGCCAGTCATATGAAAAGAGTTGTTTCTATCTCATAAACGAGTTTTAAAGACACTCTTCCCTTCCCCACCCCATCCCAGCACATACAGGAAGGTTCTAGGAAATGTTCTTTCAGACAATTTATTCATTCCTGTTCACAGATATGTATTAAGCACCTACATGTGAATGCTAGGCGCTAAGAAACTAGATACTTCCCTCAAAGAACTCAGTATAAAAAGCATTATCAAAAAAAAAAAAGCATTATCAACCAAACACCTTTAATACAAAGGACTGAGTTATAGGGTCACTATCTTTGGTTGTAGTTTGTACAGGCTCCATTTGACAGGTCTCTGCCCTGGCTCAGAGCTGTGTCAGCCAGGAGGAAGAGGGAGCCTGTTTCTAATTCACTCAAAGATGCCACACATGCTAGGGAGGGTCCTGGCATCATGCAGAATAAGGTGCTGGGCTAGGCGTGAGCACCATGGTTGGCATTGGCGAGGCACTCCACTATATTCCCCGAGTGAGCAAAAGGGCTGAACAGAAGTATTCATAAAACTGTCGAGGAGGATGGAGTCCAGACAAGCTGAAGAGGTAACCCTTGAGCTGAGCCTTAAAGGATGACATAGCCAGTGGAGAGGAAGGAGACAAGTGTTCCTGGAAGATGAGTTGACCTACAGAGTACAGAGTGGGTATCCGAGGCATTTCTATCCCCCGGAACACAGCAGAGAGGGGCTGCGCGAGGCAGACAAGGAAGCTGGGGAAAGGCTTATGACAAAGTGGAACTTCTACCCGCTGGTGAGCAGTGGGAGCTTTTCGGCTAACATGCTACACAATCAGATCTCGGTGTTTTAGATTATACTGATGGCCCTGTGGGGGAAGGACGGGAGGGAGTGGGGAAAGACACTAATGGCAACCAAAGGCTCTAAGTCAGAGTTGGAAGGGCCCTCCAGAGGCCCAAGGGAACTTTACAGTTAGATTCCTGGGAGTCCTAATGATGAGACTCTCCCACAGCCCTATGTACACCATGCTCACATGCCACATCAAAGCGACTTGTTGTTGTCACCTGTCATTGCCTTTGCTGTGGGTGGAGGGCTGCCCTTCTGTTAGGCCATCAAGAGCCAAAGAAGAAACCAGGTCTTGGGAGGATGTGTATCTAAAGCAGCCCCCAATCAACTGATGAAAGACCTTGACCAGGGGAAGAACAAATGAGAAATTGTTATTTCTTTCCTTCTGGAGAGCATTATGAACCCAGAAGAAACAGTTCTGCACAAACTAGGCTATGAAATGCAGTGTAGATATGCCTCCCCTACATTTCTTATGGTTTTCCTATATGTGGGGGACTCTGAGGAATTTTATTTATCCTCAAAACTGGCATCAAAATACCCATCCATTCTAATTATAAAGTTGCTACATTCATTTCCTGAGAGTCACTTCTGAAATAGGTAGAAAAGAAGGACAATTACATGCTCTTATTTCTACATACTCTTTCATGAAATCTGAGTATTTTGGTTGAAATGTGAAATAATTTGTAGTAGCCTATCTTCTGTAATTTAAACAAACAAAAAATAAAATACTTAGGCACACCTGAATGGCTCAGTCGATTAAGCTTCCGACTCTTGATTTTGGCTCAGGTCATGATCTCAGGGTCCTGCAATCAAGCCCCACATCGGGCTCTGTGTTCAGTGGAGAGTCTGTTTGAGATTCTCTCTCCCTCTCCCTCTGCCCCTCCTCAACTTCCCTCAAATCAATAAATATAGCTTTTAAAAATAAATAAATACTTAGGTCCCACCTGTCTTACGAATCTGAATCTCTAGGAATAGGGCCCAGGAGTCCGTATTTTAATAACCTCCCAGCTGATCTAACCTATTGCCTCCCTGACTTCATGCATCTACAGGACCTTTGCTATCCTCACATTGCCCCTTTGGCTATTTGACTCAAGTTGTTTTAGATGAACTGTAAAATTGTAGTCATCCTAAACAATATCCATTACATCACAATTTTAATGCACTGTTTTCCAAAAATACACATCAAAACCTCACTATTTTAAAAATTTCTTATGGGCCAGCTGAAGGCACCCCTGCACCACCCTACCACTGAAAGCAGCAAGTTTGGGAGGAGTGGATCCAGCTGCTGCCGGGCCCAGGGTGATAGGAGTCAAACTGGCACCCTATCCCCATTCTTCCAGGACGCCTCTTGCTAGGCCTGGGTGCCCTCACACAGCCCTGTAGGAAGCACCTCACTGCCAGGATGCATCTCCCTTCCCCTCTCCTTCCCCTTCTCCTGTTACCCCAACCAAACTAACTGGTAAGGTCTGATCCGAGAACAGTGTAACTGAAGCACATTAAGGCACTTTACAATATAATTTGGTGATGGATAGCAGGTTTAATCCCAAATATGCAATTTTTTTCCAAGAGTGGGACTCCTCCCACAGATGTGTTCATAGAGCCCTTTCCACCCAGCATCTTGCCAGTTACTGTGCCCACTTCTCCAGCGCCATTTGTTGCCAGTCCTCTGGGGGGTGACTGCTGCAGCCATACTGGTTTTCAGTCCCCAGAACACACCCTGCTTTCACTCTCTCAATACGCAAGCTTCTTCTTGACGCAGGGCCTTTGCATTTGGTGGACTCCCTGAAGAGGCTGCTGCCTACACATTTATTTGGTTTCAACTTAAATGTCACCTCTTACTCAGAGGCAGCTCCTGACCAACCAACCCAGCCAAAGTGACCCCACTCCCCACAACACCCACATCCTCCAGGTCTCTCTCTCAGTGGCTTTCAACCAGAGGTGATAGTACCTCTCAGGAGACATTTATAGTTGTTGCAACTGGAGGGGCCCAACTGTCTCCCCCAGTGGGAAGAGGACAGGGATGCTGCCAAATATCCTACAATGCACAGGACCACCTCCATAACAAAGGGTTATCTGGCCCCAAATGCCATAGTTGAGAAGCCCAGCTACCACCATCTTCTTTTTCCCCTCCATATTAATTAGTACCAGAATTGATAGTTTGGGGGTTTTTTCCCCTACTAAATTGGAGCTCCTCAGGAACTGGAGTTAAATCTTGCCCCACTTGCCCTTTTCCTGGGAGTCCACAGCAAGTTGAAGATGCCAGGCTCCAACTAACAGATGAAGCTGAGAAAGCAACAAGTCAATTTTCCAAATGAAAACAAAAATCTCTTTTATTAATGAGTGTACCTACAAATGAAACTAGTCACAAAGAGTCCCTCATACTTTCATGTACTCACAAAATTATCTTAGTGATTAGTGATTAGCCATTAGTGAAAGCTTGGTTCTGCTACTTCTTGGAGACGTACAAAATTTCCCAAGTTTAAATATCTTACTTACACCAGTGTCCTAATGTCTCAAGACAGATTATAGAAAATGGAACCTCAATTGTCTCAAAGGATTGAAAACAAAAGTCAATACATTCTACAAGATGGATATAGTCACAGAAAAGAATTAAGTATTAACTAAATACCTCCCCTTCCTCTCTTCCCACCTATTCATCCTCTACAGTACACATTTTTCTACAGTATAAAATTAGCCAAATTACCCAATGTCAACTTTTCCAAAAAAGATACATTACTCCCACCCACCCACCCCCAAAAAAGTACCATATAGCAAAAGACATATGAATGCAACACCATTGAAATTATTTACTGAGCGCTAAGGCTAAATCTGTTACTGCAAACTCAACCAAAAAAAAAAAAAAAAGCTCTTTGTATTTCTGTAGTGTTTTCTACTTTCCAAAGACTTGAAGTAACATGTCATTGGAATTACTGCTACACACCAATATAATTATGGACATAATTATGCTTGATAGATTAGAAAATGCAGGCAACAAGAAAGATTCACCCTATTCCTGATAGATTAGAAAATGTAGGCAACAAGAAAGATTTACCCTAATGTCATCCAGTGTTTCTGTTGAGAGTTAAGACTAGAACTCAGGTCCTAGTCCTAATTCTGTGTACCACCTCCTTTCCCACATGTCCTTATATATTGTTTCACAGAATGCTACTGGATAGGCCAGGAGTCACCATGTTCATGGGTTTCAAGCAAATTTTGAAAATGTTGGATTAACAGAATTAACCAGACTCCCAGAACTTTAATGTGGCATCATAAATCTCCAGGAAGGGAATGGAGAATAGGGCTGTCATAAATTCAAAGTCCCAGTCACAAAGCAGGGAACAAACGTGTGTGTGTGCAGGCAAGGCGAGGACTAGGGGCAGAAGGAATGTAGCACCATTTAATGGGGCCCTGACAGTGTAGGAATTCCATCCAATGTTGCCAGGTCTTTCCAGAGAAGCTACAAATCCAGGCTTTAATCTGAGAGCTCCATGTTCATGCATGTTGTCTTGAATTTTAAAAGAAAACACTACAGTTTAAACAAAATGCCCTGGGCCAGATCAGGTCTTGGCCCCATTTAGAAAACCCAGCATAGCATGTTTAACAATCTTCTTTGCCCATATAACCTTTATTCAGAGGTCCTGTCCATTTCCTAGGACTCTGCAGAACAATGTCAAAGATGTTGTCTTCAGAAATAAACTAACATCCTGCCCTCCTAGACCACTACGGTGTAACTCTGAACCCTAAGCAGGAGTTATTTCAGGGTGTACTCAGATTGAAATTAATACCCAGCCTCATCAACTGTTCACGTAGCAAAGCTTCTGGTGACCACAGATATCCTCGCCATTAGCCTTTGTTTAACTCTTGGAAAAACCAAAAATTTAATTGAACTGTGAAAAAAGGAATAGCATTGGAATTGGTTTGCTATTAAAAAAAAAAAAACACCCTTCATCTTTCCAAAACAATTTTAAAAATTGCAGTGGTTTGAGGACAATTTAGAATTTTGATTCAAACTAGTGACACTCTCAAACAACACTATTATATTTGCAAAGTAACTATTCTAAAGCAGGAAGCCTTTTAGCCTTCTCCCTTTTTTTCTTCTATTTATTTCTGCCCTGCCTCATTCTAAAAATTAGTTCAGAGAGCATGACAATTGTCTATACAAGTGCTTGGAACTGTGGAACAGATGTAGCAGAAATAGCATGCAATAAATCATATGGCAACTGATTATCTTTCCCTGGTATCTACTTTGTCCACTTACTACCCTAGTTTCTCCTAACTGCTAAAATACCCACTTTGGGTCCAAGGAAAGCCTTAATATGGTATATTTCCAGAGCCATGAGAAATCAGATTGACCTATAATGGTGAAATCACATTCACTTCTATTTCCCCATGGGGAAATAAAGACCTGTGTACCCCTGTGATTTGAAAGCCTTGGGGAACCTAAGAAATGTAACATTGGGAGTTACAAGGTAAAAAACAAGAGATTATCATGAAATGCTTCCAAGTGAAGTCCTTTAAGTCCCAAATCAGATTTACTGATTTTAACTCCTAGTCTGCTCTTCTTGACAGCTTTGGTGACCAAGGTGGTAGTTCTTCTCCTGTCTCACCAGTGAGAATATGTTCATGTTTGGGAGAAAGACTGAACAAGTTTTAGCACAAAAAATTAAAACTCTGTGACCAATGAGGTTGACTGTACACAGATGAACCAAAGTCACTTTACCCAACATAACTGACATGTTGGAATATCATTGGAAATTGACAGAAAAATCATTCTAGAGCTTAAAAGAACGCTGACATGGTGATATCTTGTCACTGTCTTCTGAAGCCAAGGACATAAATCCTCAGAAGGCCACTGGGTCTTAATCCGTGACATAAAGATTGTCCTCGATAATGTAGATATTGTCTTCTGCTCGGACACCCACTTCAGCTGCACTTTGCAAAGCTCCAGTCCGAGGGTCATTCAACGAAACCATGCTACAGAAAGAATAACATGAGTCTTTAAGGAAAAGCAGACCACTTCTAAAGTATGATGAGCACATTTATGTACATGCAGGCAAGGTTTAGTATTTGCAACTCCCAGAGCCCTATGAAATAGTGAATAGGAGATCCATATTAAGTGGCTGGAGAGTCTAATAAGCAGGTAGAAAACCTAAGTATTCTCCTTGAGAAAACTCATGCAATAGAATACAAAAATTGAAAATCTAAGAAGAGTGGTGTCAGACATCGAATTGAAGTCCTCAATCAAGATGCCTATTCTCAAGGGTAACTAAGAAATGGTTTGGTTGCTTTTTTCCAACTGTGGATTGTACTCTTCCAGAGAGGGTCATTAAATCTATCTAGCAGTCTACAACCTGCATTTAGGATATACACAGAATACAAAATATATCCGAACATACTGGATACAGCAAAATAGTATTGCTTCACTAAGTGTGTACTGGATCATGGTGTCAGAAATCTTACAGAAAACATAGTATCTTAATGATCCGAATTTGAAAGCCATGGGTTAGACAACGTTCGTAACACATACACTCATACAGTAAGTGTACAGAAAGGGCATGTGTGCCATTTTGATACAGCTGCTGTTCTCTAATTGGTAGAGAGTACCTGTTTTTATTACTTAAGCCTGCCCAGAAATGATAATGGAACATACTGAGGCTTCACTCAGCTCTGATCTTTAAGTGACCACTCACACATGTGTGAGAACAGGTTAGGTGTCAGGAGCTTGAAATGAGTCAGTGTGATATAACTGCAAAAAAAAAAAAAAAAAAAAAAACGAAAAAAGAAAAGTTACGAAGAAATGCTCAGGGTTTTTTGTTCTTGTTTTTTTTATGTATTTCATAAGATTTTCTACAGTAACTATTTTCTTTTATGATTAGGTGATAAAAAGCCTTTAGAAAAAGTTAGCAGTGAAAGAACAGAGATCAGCTAAACGGATGCTACGTTCCATGCTTTTCTGCCTGTTAGAAACGATTTCTTTCTTCCATTCTTGGAAGCACATAGTCAAAAACTTCTATAAGTATGGGTGTGGGACTTTAAAAGACCTAAGACTGAGTTTTTTAACTGCTGTGTGGTGTGACTTTGGATGTCACTTAACACTTCTAAACCTGTTCTCCAGTCTGTATGCTGAGAATAATAGCGCCCATCTTTTGGGTGTATTGCTGCAACAGGCGTAACTGCAATAATAGAAAACCAGGATTTATGGAGCACTTACAATGCGTTGGGCATTGTTCAAGGTGCATTCAGCAGATTGGCTCATGTAATTAACTCAGATCTAGGAAAGACTGTGTGCAAACATCCAATGAAAGAGCACTAGAAATAATGTGTGGCAATCTAAGAGGGATGGATTTTGAATCAAAGACCTTGCTTAAAGCCCAAGCTGTACCAAATGAAGCAAGCTACTTGGATTTGGAAGTAAGTAGTGGCTTCCTACTATTGTAACTATTCTAGCAGAAGACCACAGGCCATATGCAAGTAAAGGGGATTTAAGTTTTAATTGGGCAGTAGGATGGATTTACAAAAATTATAAATTCCAATGCCTATGAGGCCAGATAACCAACGCAAATGAGCAGAACAGGCTGGGAATGGAACAGCGGGGGAAGACAGGAACTGTGGAGAGCTGAAGGCATTTGCCCCACCACAGTGCCTTTGCACTTCTTCAGCCTAGAGTTGTCTTCTTCCAGATCTTTGCAGAGCTGCCTTCCGTTCCTTCAGGACTCCCTCAAATAGCCCATTACCTTGCTCTGTTTTCCCCCATGGTATTTGTCTAGAAGCATTAAAAGGACTCTGTTTATTTGCTTATGTGTTTTCTGTTTTGTTCATCTCTTTGAAATATAGTAGACATTCAATAAACATTCAATAAACAAAGCACTGAATGAAATTAAAGAACAAACCAAACAACGCATTCAAATGTTCCATCAAACAAAATTTGTGATCTCTTGCTCTAAGAGATTAAGACTGAGATGCTCCTTCTGTAGCAGTTAGGGGACAATTCCAGAGAAATATAGATAGCTAAAAATATCACTAGAAGTTGTGGATAACAATAGAGGTGCTCAAAGCTAGACTTTTCAGGATCTAGGGTATAAAATGAAGAGTTTAGGAGACAAAGAGGACAGAGAGAGATTTTTCTTTATTTTTGGTAGAGTAGAAATATCAAAAGGTATTGACACAAACTCTTTCAAACTTACTTTAGTTGTTCCAGCTTGTTTCTTATGCATAAGTATTCTAAATTGGAGAGGAGTTGAGAAGAAAATTAAACACGTTGGCCAAAGAGTTTATGAGATCTTTTTTCAAACAAGTATATTATTTCTATTACTTTCCTATGAACAAAATCTGTACAGAGCTAGAGCCTGAAAAAATAAATTTAGAAGAAAGAATGTTTAAAAAAAAAAAAACCAGACCGGACGATTCCCAAGTTACTCAGGTAACTCCTTTTGAATCAGTAAGACCCAAACAAATTTCTGAGTATAAAGTATTTCATTTTCATGAATGGTTTAGTATATTCACCCAGATGCTCAGGCTTACTTTTAATGTAATTATTAATAATTAAATACCATTTTTAAGAAATGAATGATTGTGGCTCTTTCATAGTAGACAGGCTACACACACACATACCACACCGCACACACACACACACATGCCACACACACACATCACACACACACACACCATATACCATGCACACACACATCACACACACACACACCACACACCATGCACACACACATCACACACACATTACACACACACCCCCATACACATATCACACATGCCACACACACATCATGCACACACGCACACACACGCACACAATACACCCAAACACAACAGCTGGATGGCTACCTTTTGAAGCCCTGCTTCTAGCCCTAGCCCTGAAGTCAGTTTCCCTTCCAATGTTTCATTTGCCTCTCCTGTTAAATGGGTCTTATAAAACTCAACAACATCATCCCTCATGGGGACAAAAACTGGTTCTTGAGGGGAGTGGAAAAGGAGTGAACAAATCATATATGGTTTGTTGCCTTCCAAATCCCAAGTCTACCCAAAACATTCTCATTTCTTAATATTTAATTCCACGTCTGGAGAATTTATATTGCATCTTTCTCTTTGTAGGTCAATAATTTAAAAAAAGAGCACAGTTTAGGAAACAGAAATTTATGTGAAATCTCAATCACATGGCAGTTTGCCTCGAAGACCCCTTGCTCTGTTCCCTTAGGTACAATCCTGAAATAACTTACTTTTGGTAATCACGACAACCAACACAGCGAGCAATACCACAGCAGTAATGCAGATGCCAATGTAGAGTCCCTTACTGGTGGTCATCCATGGATTTTGTGCCAGCGACACATGCTAAGGAAACATCGGTGGATCAGAAAAGCATCTTGTTAGAGTTATGGATAGAAGACATTCCCTAAGGGGCGCCTGGGTGGCTCAGTCAGTTAAGCATGTGACTCTTGATTTCAGCTCAGGTCATGATCTCAGGGTTATGAGATTGAGCCCACATTGGGCTCCGAGCTTGGCGTGGAGCCTACTTAAGATTCTTTCTCTCTCCCTCTCCCTCTGCCCCTTTACTTGCCCCCCCCCCCCCTAGCCCCCCCATCCCCCCCTCCCCCCCCCTTAAAAAAAAAAAAAAAAAAAAGACATTCCCTAAAATAATGTACTTGGACCATTTATCTTTGTTGGCCCTTGGCTATTTCTGGCTCAAGATAGATAAGACCAAGTGATCCAAGGTTATAACCATATGGTGAAATTCAAAGACCATTTAAAATTCAAAATGTATTTGGGGATGGTCAAAATGTTTTGTATCTTGAGTGGGTGGTATTTACAAAGGTGTATGCATTTCTCAAAACTCAAACTGTACACTTCAAATGGGTGTACTTTATTATATGTAAATTATACATATTTTTAAAAATCAATAAGCTATTTCCATAAATATATCCTGATATTAAAAAAGAAAACATAATTTTTGTCATATATAAGTTGACCTAGTGATGTTACCTGAATATGCTCAGTTATTGAAATTGGTCCTTGATTATAGTCCTTTTTTTTTTAAGCTATAATTTAAGACTCTTTGTCTACATAAATGGACTTGAAAGTAGGTGCTCACAGACATGGCCCTCTTTAACAACCAACCTGAAATGCTGTCAATTGGGTAGAGATGCAGAAATTTGTTTAAACATCTTAGTGCAATTTGTAAAGGATCACCACCTTCTGGAATAAGCCTGAAATACGCCAAGCATCACTCTCAGCCCTTTTACATAGCTTAGCTCTAATCCTAAAGAGATCCCAGAGGGTAAGTATTTAACAAAAAAGATCAGAGAGAAGGATCAAGTCTCTTCCTGTATAAAAGTTTAATCTCTGGAGTCAGGATCTCCTCTCTTCGACTTAGTTGCTGTGTGACCCTGGACAAGTTATTCAGCCTCTCTGAACCTCTGTGTTTGTGTCTGTCAACTACAGATTAAACAGGGTTCTTGGGAAAGGTACTTTTAGGTACCCCCTGATAATACCATGAGGAAGATAGGGATAAGGGAAAGTACTTAGTGTTTGGGCTCAAAGGGGAAACAGCCAGGGTCTGGGATGGAAGAGCTTGTGCTATCATTACCTTACCAATGGGCAGTAAAGTGGTTAGATGGAACATGGGGCTGCAGGAGGGAGGCTTTGCTTTCATTTTTAAAAATATGACATGAACACTACATGTTCAGTTTAGAATGTGCAGCTAAGCATGAAAAAAGGAAAACTAAAAAACCCATAATCCTAACATCCAGAACAAACACTATTACCATTTTTCATTATATACTCTTCTAGAATTTTATCCTCCTAGTGTTTTTCTTAACATAAACAATTACTATATTCAATATATGCTACCACACATGCGCACGCGCACACACACACACTATTTTAACAATTGCTTTTTTCCCTTAATCAGTAGTAACTGTCTTCCCATGTCAGTAAATGCACTGCAGTGACTGCATTCTTAATGGCAGTATGCAGGCACACTTAATTGACTAATTAATCTCTTACTATTAAACATTTAAGTTGTTTTTAACATTTTCATGATTATAAATAGCAACAACGAACATCTTTTCTCATACATCTTCATGTACTTGTTCAATTCTCTCCTTAAAATAGAGTCCAGAAAGCTGATCTACTGGGTCAAAATATATGCTGCATGTTTTCAAGATATGTGGGATATCTCTCAACATCCTCAGAGCCAAGACACAGAAGGCCCATGATTTCACTGCTGCCTGTTGTGAACTTGCTTCTAAACTGCTTCTACTTGCTGCTAAACATACCTGTCTACAGGTAACTGAGGTCAAGAACAATCTCACCACTCAGAAGGGTTTTTTGTTTTTTTTTTTTTTTAATCCAGCATAGGTCTGGCCACATAGCAATAGAAGAATCATGCACACAGTGGCAGTTCCAACATTCAGTAAGTCAACCCATATCCATTAGATCAATCAGTGTCCATGCCACATAAGTTGTTCAAAATTTTTATATCTCTCCTATGTAGTGTTCTTATTGTCATTGATGTATACAACATAAAGCCACTTGACCCCATGCTAAATAACCCCACCATGCCTCAGCTTGAATTTCTCTTGTCATGGCTGTGTTGTCATTTCTCACTACTTGAGACCAGTAAGATTATTCTCATACCTCAAACTCTTTTTGTTTGCTGTTCCTGAGAGTTATTTGCACATGCTAAAAGGAAACTTATTTCTCCCAGAGGAACCAAAAGAAAAAGTCCTATTGATAAATTTGTCTAACTTATTTGCAAAGATGAGACTTTGATGAGCATCATGAGACTAAGACCCCTTAGATTTTTCTCAAGCTCACTGTGGAAAAAGTATAAGAACATCTGTCAAAGTCACAAATTTATATGGGGTGCCTGGGTGGCTCATTCGGTTAAGAGTCTGCCTTCGGCTCAGGTCATGGTCCCAGAGTCCTGGAATTGAGCTCCATGTCTGGCTCCCTGCTTAGCTCCCTGCTCAGTGGGGAGTCTGCTCCTCCCTCTGCCCCTCCCCGCTGCTCATGCTCTCTCTCACTCTCTCTTTCTCTCAAATAAAATCTTTTTTTTTTTAAATCACACATTTATTTAAGATGTTAATACCTTAATAAGATATCATATGGGGAGGTTTATGTATAGAAAAACTCAACAGTGGCCTCAAAATTTCTATAAAGGATGGCAACTGGGTTAGAAAAGAATATGAGGAAGGATCTGCTTAAGCAAACTCACATTCGCTGACATAGTATTTTTGTTCTGGGTGGCCTCCACTCCACTGATTCAAAGTGTGTTATTTCCCTAATGATAACTGAAGTCTTCCTTGGTTAGTTAACTCATTCTCTTGAATTAGTTCATTCTTTCTTCCTAATTTTTGGCCAGGAGAAAGTCTGTAGTATGTTTTGTATGTATATGTCGTTTATCAGGCAAACTCTAACAAACCAGCCTACCTATATGAACTTTTCAAATTAATTAAAGTATCCCTATTTGAGTCAAATTATTTTCTTCTTTTTTTATTTTAACTAGAAAGAATCAATCTTTGGGTTAGTCTTACAGAAATAATCTCTAAATGTAACTTGCTTCCAGGGAGACATACAAGTGAATCTGGCTAATAAAGTAGGAAAAAAAATACTTACAGTTTGATTGCTATGCCAAAGGCCATCTGAAGACTGTGTTACAGTGCCATTCCCATCTGCTCAACAAGAAATAAAATTAATTATAATTACAAAAAATATTGAATTTTCACTGTAGATACTAAATATATTCGCATTGCCTTCTGGTGGTGAACGAAAAGTTGAATAATAATATGGCCAAATGTTGCAGACATTGCAAAAGTCATACCAAGTTACTAAGCTGTATTAATTTATCCTGTAAGATTCTGTTTCTTGACCATTTTGTCTTGGACCCTTCAAAAATGGACAGTCTTCCTTATGGAAAAAAAAATGTATGTATACACAAAGTTTTACCTACAGTTTTAGGGGAATCACAGAGGCCCATTTTTGGAACTGGGTTAAGAATGCCACTTAATGGTAGGTAATCAATATTTTCACGCCAGCTAAGAACCTGTCAATGAGTTCCCCAAAGGCCACATGTACATCCAAAGATTAGGACCACTCTATTCCGAATGGACATTACATTGGTTTTATTCAGAACGTGAGTAAAATGTACTAAGAGATCTAAAACAAGTGGTATATAACTCCTACATTACATGCCAATGTGCCCAGACTTTGATCCAGAAGTATTTTATAAAATATCTGTTATATCAGCTGTGAAACTAATATTAATCTTATATTGCCAAAAATCCTAATATAAAAGGATATTATACCTTAAAGCTTCGATGGTTCAAGCTTTACTAGAGTTTTGAAATACCGATTTTGTAAATATAGCTAGAACTACAAGCTATAACAGTACCCCTCTCATAAAGCTGTCGAATTAGATGGTGTAAGTAAAGGACTGAACATCGTATTTGATAAATATTAGCTTTTATTAATTATTATGTTACATTGGAGGGAGCAGTGGGGAGAGAGACACTGTGTAATGCACCTCCCAAACATCATATCCTTCTATCATCGTTAACATCCAGGGACACATGCCACATCTTGCTGATGGGCATGCAGCTAGTAGCTGGACATTGAATTGGGAGCTGCCTGTCTCTAAAGCAGAGCTATAGGGCCTCCCTAATCTAGCGATGGCAATCAACGAGACCTGCCTTCAAAGAATTAAGTGAGATAACGTATGACAGTTGCCTGGCACACACATCTATCCAATGTGGGTGGCGGGCCATATGAGCACCAAAATCCCTTCCAGACCCAACTAACATTCTTTGCTCCTGGAGTCTTCAGTTCGCTGAAGGCTGACGTAGGCACAGTAAGGATTTGGCTTGAGACCCTCAGGTACACAGCAAAGGTGGAAATGATCACATAAGTCATAGGGGCCACAGCTGCTCCCATATCTGTTCCACTCTGGAAAGCTCTACCTTGACCAGGTTTTAGTCCTATGATTCCGTACTCTGATGCACTTCCCACTCAAACCCAAGAAGTGTGCAGTACGTCTGCTTCCTACTGCTGCTACCTTGTGTTTCTATTTATTTTCACGCTGTTTTTGTGCCCAGAAACAGTTCACACTAAGGATTCCACTTTCAAAACCAAATGTCCTCATTATCTAATCCCAGCTGAAGAGGCCCCTCTGTGAATCTCACTGCAGGTCCATTTTAAATTAACCAGCTTCCAGGAATGATTGGCAAAAAGGTAAGCCATGCAGGGGGCCCCCTACAGATTGGCAACTCCTGAGCACAATGAGTCACAGACATTAAGAAGGAGTCTTGCAAGGCTGGACCTTGTTTGGATTCAGCACAGACACAAGCACGTATAAACCAGCTCCACATTACAAAGGGGTTCAGCCTGTGGCACTCCCCAAAACCACCACTATGAGTAACAGAATTATCTGGGGCAAATGAGAGGATTTAGCATCACCTTTCTCTACCACAGGAAAGACAGGTGAATCTTAGGTTTCCAAAAACAAAGATTATATGAGACCTGCCCAGAACGGGGACAGTGGGAAAAAATTGGAGAAAGCAATAGACATTCTGAGCAGATATGCCTCTTGGTGGTGGTGCTGATGCCCTCAGCCCATCTCAAAATGTCCATGTGCAAGCCTCACAGGGCAGCAGGGGAACTTCCTAGATGTACTTGCGGTCTGGGTCTTCGATGAAGCATGAATATGGTTGACCAGTTTGGTCTGGATAATGGAGGGCTGGATTCGACTGTTTTATGGCTCTGGACCAAGAGAGCAAGCCCACTAAGAAGTCTGGAGTCAAGAGTGGTTCATTTGAATAAGAAAAAAAGTGCTTTGCATGTGGGTGTTACGCATGTGGATGTTCCCAAATCATACAAGCTCCCTGGGCCAGTCAGGTATATGGATTCTGGACTTTGAAAGCTAAGAGTCGCAGTTGCTATTGTATCTATTACTTACCACCTTTTAACTATGTCTTAGGGTTTTCACCCTATTTAATCCTCAAAAGCAAGATCGTTGTTATGCCATCCATTTCACAAATGATAAAAACAGATTCTAAATGAGTAAGACACTTGCTCAAGTCACATGGCTGATTCGAGTGGCCAGTATGAGCATTCATGTCAGATTTGCCTTTTTCAGAATGTGGTCTTTTAACAATGCATCAACGATTACCCAAACGTGAGTATGCCCAGGCGTCCGGGAAAGAAAATGAAGCTACCTGTCGGGCAGGAGTACAACGGTGAATTGGTGGGTTGCCTTGTGCTCGTTTCCTGTGGCGGCGCAGTGGGCTGGGTTCCTGCTGTCTGCACTGTAGAAGATGAAGTAGCTACTGAAATGAAAAGAATGAAAGAGCTGTGCTCTCTTTGTAGAGGAAAATTCCCACCCCAACAAAAAGAAAAAAACAAAACTAAAATCAGGAATCACCATCAACTTCCCCGCAGTGCCCACACCCAACCATCCCCTGAAGGCATGCTTTGCACCCACCCACTTTCATTCCTTCCAACTTCCTCTTAGAAATTTCCCTTTCCTTTCTAAAATCACTCCTTTATTTTTTGTCAGATATCTCACCTTACATGCAGCACTGATCACTTGCCTCTGTGTATTTTATTAACATTTTAAATATTTTATTTTTATACACTTTACTCCTAGAGCACCACAAGTTTTAGAGCAAGTTAGTGGTGCTGGCTGGACAAGAATTCCCAAACCTGGGCTTTTCTTGCCTTTCATTGGTCTTTCTGTTTTCCCTTCCCCACAGTGGCCTCCACATTTCAACATCACCCTTTTTCATGTTCTTAACTATTTTCCTGCTTCTCTCTAATGCTCAAATCCATAACAGGATGTAGCTCTGTTTAAGAACTAAGAACAGGACAATACAATGAAGTCAGGTGATTAGAAACTTTATTCAACTTGGATCTGTGCAAAAGACCTCTTGGGCTTAACTTATTTTTCCAAGTTTGGGTCTTAGCAGGCATCTTTCTTTTCTCCCCGTTTCTAAAACCTTACATCCAACCATTTCATGAATATTTTAGGCAACTAGTATACACAAGAGGCACTGAGCACAGGAAGAGTGTGGATGTAAAGATAAATGTCCCCACGTTGGATCTGCTCCAGCGTGCACCTCCTTCCTGTTCAACTTAACTCAAACTCATGAGAAAACCATCAAGACAAGGATAAGGCTCAATTAATACTATCCCTGAGGAGGTCACACGGACATATAAGCCAACACCTTTCTTCCGAATCTTTGCTTTAAACATGCATATTCACCAAACCACGTCCACGAATCCACCCACATTTGCAGGCACAAACTAAGTATTACAAAGCTAAATCAATATTGAGAAAGTCAACAGATTCTTTAGTGTGTGCCGCTGCCTCGAATGAACAGAGCTGTTTTTCTTACAAACTTCTATGGCTCTAAAATCCCAGTTTTAACCTAAAGCCCTCTCTTCCAAATTCAGCTCAAAGCCGAATCCTTCAGATCCCTCCTGATTAAGTATACATTTGGTTCAATAGGAGTCAGGGGAAATCAGTATGTTTCATCAGATTTTTCTGGCTAAGAGGTTGTGACATCTCTGTTATTCCTCAGAATCCAGTGTTACCCCAAGGGGTCAAAGAATTTTGGAGGCTTTAAGAATCTTCACTAAAAGTTATCTTTTTAATCCTAGAGATAGAAGGTTTGAACCTAACCTTGTCCTCAGAATGGGAAGCTATTTCTCTACCTTTAAGTCAAATTATTCTCCACTCGTATTAAATCTAAGCTCTTCTTTACCAGAAGTTTGAAGTATGAACCATGTAGCCTGAATAAAAAAAAAAAAAAAGGCGTGTAAATTCTAAATCCCTGAAGTCTTTAATCTGATGTTTACTTTTTCATCAGTATAAATAGCATCTTTTGCTATTTCCATGCCACATAAATAAATTAAAGGTTGCTGGAAGCAAAACTGTGTAAGTAGATTGACTGCCCAGAGAAGACAGGGTAATCGTATAAAGGATTGTTCAGTGAGGATGTCAGATCAAGACAAATTCACCTGAACATAAGCTCAGTGCTCATGGCAGAAGGCACAGTCAAGTCTTTAACGACTTGGGCACAGGCCCAAAATTCAAATTCATGGAGAAGGAATCCTGATTCGAGTAGTTTCTATCCATATAACTTTTAGACTCTGTGCCTTAGTTCTCACAACTATAAAATGGAATTGAATCACACCTAGAGTGCATAGGGGTTGTCATAAGAATTAAGCAATATAATACTTGTAAACCACTTAGCATGGGTCCTGTCACATAGGAAACAGAATAAATGTTAACTTCACTGAAATCTCATCCTCAAGTGGAGATCTGGCTTCAGAATGGACGACCTGATCTCTACTCAGAGCTCCTTGTAAGGACAGAATCTCATTAACCTGACCCTTATTCTCTGATATTCCTATTTTTGTCTCAAAAACCTGTGCTCAACTGGGCCAAATCCACTCCACCCTCGTTAGATGTCTAAGATCAATGGTCTCGCTTTTTGGGGGTGTTGCTAATAATGCATGCCTTGGAGAATCTGACCAAAAGCTATGAGTTCCCTTGCTCTAAAAATGATTATATGTAGAAGGGTGCATATAATCTGGGACAGGGGTTCACAGACCCTGTGAAGCCCATGTCTGGAACCCAGGTAAGAACCCTTAGCCTAGATTGTACTTCTGCCTTAACACAATGCCTTGGATGGTCGACATCTCATTAGAAGACCTCTGGACTCAAGAAACACATTTGTTTACCTGGCTTGAGATTCTGCATGGGTGTTGGCATTGAAGAAGTAGAGGTAAAGACCCTAGGTGACGTTGGAACACTGGTGACCTCAGCTGGAGTTAGAAACCAACATGAAAGCAAGGATTAATCAAGCAGCAAGAAACAAGAGCTGGATCCACGTACTAATGCAACCAATAAAAGACTGTCCCTGGGCAGAATTAGGCACTGATCTTCCCTGAACGCAGAGTTCTTGTCATTGGTCAACTAGAATCTGTGACAGAGGAGGGCTCTGAAGACATACTTGCAAAAAGGAAACAGCTGCATTAAAAAGATATATTTGGGGGGGGTTCAGAGGTGAAAAATGTCACCTGGGATTTGCATTGAAGCACTTTGAAAGACCGGTCATGCATATCAGATTTCTGTATCTTCATAACCATCTGTGAGATAAGGGAAATGTCTAGAACCTGGAGCTGCCTTTATCCTCTCTATGGTGAATGACTAAGACTTCAACAGTAGTTCCCAGGCCTAGAATGCTTACCAAATAAATAGCATTCAGTCCAGTCAGGCCTGAGGGAGGCATACCAAAAGAGGGACCTGCATCCTAAATGAGGACTAACTCACACCCATTAGCATAGGCTAGATAAATCACACAGATGATTTCTACATTTGGTTAGAAGGTAAACTAGAACTTTTGCATTCCTTCCCACCTAAGAGGTAACAACAGCTAGTAACGTTGACTCTGGCACTTTCCAGATTCAGCAGCAGTACAGGATTCCAAATCACTTAGTGAATGTGTCAGGGCTACCCAGACGGAGCTAAAACCAGAAGTTAGCCCAAACAAAAGCAAACCAATGAAGGACTGAATCAAGAATGTATACTTTTGATCTCACTAGGCACCTTTTTTCTCTGCAAAAAGTTTCCTTAAATTTCTACTTGACTTACTACAAAAGAAAACCCATGTCACGTAAATAGGGGACAGTTGGTTTGAAAACCTTTCTTTCTGAAAGATCCAATTTAATTTAGAATCTGAAGAGGAAAAATCTTTTTTCAACAAATATTTGTGTCTATTATATGCAAAGCATTAGTCCAAAGCAGAGGTCAGCAAAGTTTCTGGAAAATTACTGTCTGGAAAGCAGACAGTAAATGCTTTAAGCTTCAGGAGCACTTGCTCCACTCTGCCTATGGGGAAGCCACGGTGGACAATGTATGTATCAAATGGGTATGGCTGCTCAAATAAAAACGTATAAAACAGCAGTCCTGTTTTGTAATCTGATCTAGCCCTGGGGCTTCGATCTACTGACCCTGATCTAAGGTGTAGTTAGCGACTTTCAAAAAGAGTACGATCCAATTCCCTCCTTCCAGTTTAAAATCTAATCTACAGGGGAAAAAGCACATATGCAGAAAATCTGATCAAAGGAGAGCAAGGGAAACAATAAGGAGGAGGTAACCTAATCAAATTGTCTAATTAACTTGGTATCTTCAGTGGCAAATATTTTCCCCAGGCGGAAGCAAGGAAACTGTAACTGTAGATGCCGGTGGAAAAAAGCCTGAACAGAAGCTTGAAGAGTAAGCTCAGCTGGTGAAAAAAGCAAGCAAACTTAAGCAAAGAATTGGTTATTGGAGGCAGTCTCCTTGGCTCAGTTAAGGACCCTCTTCCCACTTGACAAGAGCACTGCCCTTGTAAGTGCCCACCTATTAAAGAATTTCGAAGCACTTCACAAGTGTCCTACTAATTTCTCGGCTATGTCAATTCTTAACATTCAGAAAAACCAATAATAAATTTCATGAATCCAAAAAAGTTGCAATCATGATCTTTTCTCCCCATGCTGTTCCTTGCATCTGTCTAGAGCACACGATTATCACCAGCCTCTTTTGGCTTCCCTAAATTGCTTCCCACAGATGGTTTCCCCCATGGTCATCTATTTTCTCCATCAGAACTGCCCTTATGTCACTAGTCTTCACAAAAGAGACAAACCAAGTCCAAAAGTTGGGAGATTGCAAAACCAAGCTCCTCTTAATTAAAAAAAAAAAGAAGGAAAGAAAGAAAGAAGAAGAAAGAAAGAAAGAAGAAGAAAGAAAGAAAGAAAGAAAGAGAAAGAAAGAAAGAAAGAAAGAAAGAAAGAAAGAAAGAAAGAAAGA